>NW_007184600.1:60721-242663 GCF_000164805.1 Carlito syrichta
TTCCAGAAGCAAAACCTCAATTTCTCAATCAATTCATCTTCAACAAAGCCTCCACCACCTACCACTGGGGAGAGGAGAACCTATTTAGTAAATGGTGCTGGAAAAACTGGCTGATCACATGCAGAAGATTGAAATAGGACCCCTATCTATCCCCATACACAAAAATTAACTCTAAATGGATCAGAGACCTAAATGTAAAACCTTAAAGCATAAGAACCTTAGAAAATGAAGGGTTTACCCTCATGGAAATTGGAACTGGCATCCAATTCCTGAACAAAACCCAAAACCCACAGGCCATAAGAGATAAGATAGGCAAATGGGACCTCATTAAACTGACAAGCTTCTGAAAAGCCAAAGAAACCATCAAGAGAGCAGGGAGACAGCCTACAGACTGGGAAAAAGTATTTGCCAACTCCAAGTCTGACAAAAGCTTAACATCTTGGATCTACAAGGAACTCAAACATGCTGAAAAGAAAAAAAAAAACAACTCCATTATAAAATGGGCAAAAGACATGAACAGACACTTCTCAAAGGAAGACATCCGAGCAGCCAACAGACACATGAAAAAATGTTCAACCTCACTAATCATCAGGGAGATGGAAATCAAAACCACACTGAGGTAACACCTAACTCCAGTCTTCTGCAATTATTAAGAACTCAATAAATAACAGTTGCTGGAGAGGGTGTCGCAAAAAGGGAACACTTCTATACTGTTGGTGGGAGTGGAAACTAGTGCAACCTCTGTGGAAAACAGTTTGGTGATTCCTAAAAGCTCTAAATATTGACCTCTCATATGACCCTGCAATCCCCCTACTGGGAATATACCCTGAAGAACTCAAATCACTCTATCAAAAAGATACCTGCACACGAATGTTTATCGCAGCATTGTTCACAATAGCAAGAACCTGGAACCAGCCATGCTGTCCATCAAAAGAGGACTGGATTAAAAAAATGTGGTACATATACAGATGGAATACTACGCAGTCATAAAAAAGAACAAAATCATGAATTCGCAGCAAGCTGGATGGAACTAGAGTCTATAATACTGAGTGACCTCTCACAGAAACAAAGATCTGAGTATCACATGTTCTCACTCATATAGTGGGCCTTGAACATCCAACGTAATACTATAAGAAAATGACTGACAGTGGTGGGAAACTATGTGGGTGGGAGGGGAAGGGAGATGGGATTAACAGTAGTAAATATCTGTCTGGGGACGGGGAGACACCTGTTATCAACAAGGATACCTGAACAGGCATATTTGTATACCTAACCTTTAACTGTACCCCACAATATCATTAAAAGAAAACTGATTTAAAAAAAAAAAAGAAAGAAATTTGATTTCCAATGTGACAATGTTTGGAGGTAGGGTCTAGTGGAAGGTGTTTGAATCATGGGTGTGAATCCTTAATGAATATATTAATGCACTCCCATAGGAGTGAATTATCATTTAGCAAGAAGAAGTTGTTAAAAAAAATACTTCTAGTTTCTTCAATTTCTCTCTCTTGCTTCTTTTCTCACCCACTGACACTTTTGTACATTCTCACTTGTTTCTTTACTTCCCCTCCATGTTTTGATGCAGCATGTTACCCTCACCAGAACCCAGATAGATGTGGCACTAATGCTTTTGAACTTCCCAGTCTGCAAAATTGTTACTCTTTTCTTTTTGTAAGTTACAAAGTAACACAACATGGACTAAGATTGAAAATTTGGAATGACTTTTAAGATTCTATATGTATGACATGAATCCAAGGTGACCAATTTTATCAAGAAAGTTTAGAAAATACAGGTTTTTTTAAAAAAAATCCTGAGCATCACCTAAGTTATGAATCACTGTTCTATATCAGGATTTCACATCTGGGTCCTATTAACATTTTTGGACCAGAAATTCTTTGTGAGGGCTATTTTGCACAATACTGATGTTTACCTATGTCCCTGGACTCTTCCTACTAGATGTCAATGAAAGCTGCTTCAGTAGTGACAATTAAAAATTTTTCCAGATATGGCAAAATCTCCTCACCCTCCACTGAAAGCCACCATCCAAGAAGATAACCTTTGCAGTTATTGATTTCTGTGTAACATGCTACTCCAATGCTTAGTAGCTTAAAACAACAACCATTTGGTATTTTTGTTTTGTTTTGTTGTTAGAGTCAGGGATTTGAGGGAGAATTGGCTAAGTGATTCCTCCACTTCATGTGGCATCAGCCCATAGCACTCCCTTGATTACCTTCCATTAGCAACTGAGCTAGATGGCCCATGAAGACCTCATTCACACACTTGGTCACTCAGAGCAATTTCAGTCCATATGATGCCTCAGTATTCAGCAATCCAGTCAAAACTTCTTAAGAACCTGGTGAACAGATTATCAAGAGAGAAGGCAGATACTTCCAGGCCTCTTCATGACTAGACTTTAAGCTGTCAGTGTCATTACCATCACATTCTACAGATTAAAGCAAATCCAAGGGCAACCTAAATGTGAGGGTAGAGCAAATGGGCAAATGAACATTATCCACTCAAAGGAGGAGAGAAAGTGATAGTATGGACACTACTAATGACAATGAATCTTGCCAACATAATTAACTTTAATAGCACAAATGACCATACCCCGTTTATGCATCCTATTAGACCTTTTTTTTTTTTTTTTTGAAGTTGCATTGAGGAAATCCATTTTTCTGGCTTTCCAATATCATTGCCTCCATTTTAATCCCACTACCCTTTAGAGAAGTAAACTTTTTGAGTAATACATAACTACAAAAGTATACAGGTGATCCCTGACTTACAATAGTTCAACTTAAAATGTTCAAATTTATGATGGTATTAAAGCCATGTGCATTTCATAAAATCCATACTTGAAGTGCTCGTGCAACTATTTTGTTTTTCACTTTCAGTACATTGTTCAATAAATTACATAGATACTCAAAACTTTATAATAAAATAATCTTTGTGTTAGATAATTTTTCCTAACTGTAGGCTAATGTAAGTATTCTAAGCATATTAAAGGTAGGTTAGACTAAGCTATGATATTCTGTAGGTTAGGTTTTTTAAATATATTTTTGATTTAGGATACAGTATTTTCAACTTACAATGGGTTTATTGGAATACAACCCCTTTGTAAATCGAAGAACCCCTGTACCTAACTCAGTTGTAGAGATAGATGAGTTTTTACATCCTGAATCAGGATATAGGTTATCAGCACCTAAAAAACCTCCCAGTCATTACTTCTCACCAATAATAATAACACTGAACTCTATCATTATCATTAGATTTGCCTGCTTATTAGTTTCATATAAATGGGATGGTATACTGTTACCCCTTTGTATAAAGTTTCTTTTGCTCAATATCATGTCTAAAAAATTCATCTGTGGTGTTGTATATAGAGCCAGAAACTTTTTCTAAGCCTCTCTTTAACTGATATGCCTGTCTTCCGTTTACTTTCTTCCATTCTACCCTTTATTTCTAAACTCCATTAATCTTCTTTAAAGCTGACTCTATAACTTTTCTGATTAAAACTCATCATCACCTCTTGACTCTCCACTACTTAAAAAAAATGCAAATGTCTGGTCTCCTCAATCTGATACCATCTATCTTCAAATCTTATGTTACTCACTAACTAGAATACACAGCTGAGTACCACGTAATCTTTCTTTAACGTCCATCATATTTTAATTCAGACTTACAAGGACCCTGGAATGGAAAAATGAGTTTCCTTCTAAGATATTGTTCTTTATATTTGTTTGTTTTTCATTTTCTTGATCACTTGAGTTAGCTGACCTTTAAATTATAAGTTTTTAAACACAATAGTAACTATATGTACCACTAATTGATCTATATTTCCTAACACTAGAAGGCTGAAGTCGCTGAACTAGAAAAAAACTTGTGGTTAAAACTTTTTTCTTTAGACGTTACCTCAATTAGAAGAAGAAATTCTCAAAAGCTAAACTCTGATCGAGAAACTAAAAGTAAAAACTGTTTAGGAGAAAGGAAGATAGAGGGAGTATTAAAACAATTGAACAGAGGTCTGTATGAAGAGTACTATATTATTTTTGAATAATTAGCCAATTTTTGTCACTAAAAATCTATCAGGTTAAAGAGTATGTTTTTAGTCTAATCAACATAGATTTGAAGACACCATATACTAAATATGGTGTCATATAAATATATATAAATATATTTAACCTTCTCTGATGCCTTTAGTTCTTTAGTATATGGTTAAAGATCTAGAAAGGAGTAACTATCATTGACACATTTGGATATTATTGTTTTAAACATTAAGGAATAATAAGGATGAACAATATCTTTAAATATGAGAAAGAATGTTACTTGCATCTTTAGTTAGTCTAGAACTTTGTTTAATCTGTGGGTGTCAAAATGACATAAACAACATCAGTAGACAACGAGCTCTCCATCACCAGAGTTGGGAGACCTGACTTATGTTAAAGTATGGCATAATATAAGTGGTTTTTAGCTGTTGGTTGATTAACCAGAAGCACCAGTATCACTGGGGCATTTGTTATTAAGCAAAATCGTCTAGTTCCTCTTTCTAACCTACTGAATCACATGGAACTTGATGACCAAGAATGTGCATTTGTAAGCAAATGCCTTGTTAAGTCCTAAGACATCTTTTAATTCAATAAATATCTGCCTTTGATATGAAAGAATTGAAGTGTTTTTAAGTTGTCCTTGATTAAAATAATGCTTTAGATTTCTAAGCTTAATATGGACTTTTTTGCTATCTTAAGTTTCATTCTTTATTTATTGAATGTTCTTATTTTTTGAATGTTCATTTTCTTATTTATTGAATTTTTTGAATGTTCATTGTGTGGCTACCATGTGTACTGACAAGAGTGAACACAATGAGCTGGGTCCCCAAATTATAAAGCATCCAAATTAAAAGGGAAAATAAACATTAAACTAATAAATGCAGAAAACAAATTTGTAATTGCAAATATGCCAAGTCATATAATTGTGATAAATATAATAAGAGAAATAATGGACTTGATACAAAGATGCCAACAAAGAGAACTGATTAAGAGTGAATTTCAAGGACATTTCCACTAAGGAGATGACATCTAAGCTGCAACTAAAGGATGAGAAGAAATTTTCCAGGACTTAGGCAGAAGGGCATGCCACACAGAAGGAGCAACATATTTGAAATCCTCAAAGCAAGAAAGAAATTTGCGTTGATGAGAAACTGAAATCAGCCCTGTGTGTCTGAAGCAGATGAGTAGGGAACAGCCAGATCATGCCCAGTGGATGGTATGTTTTATGTGTCAAGTTGGCTAGGCCATGGTACCCAGATAATGGCCAAATATTATTCTTGATGCTTTATGGGAGTGTTTTTGGATGATATTAATACATAAATAGGTGGATATTCAATAAAGCAAATTGCCCTCTATAATGTCGTGGGACTTATCTAATTAGCTAAAGGCCTGAATAGCACAACAAACTCCTCTCTAGAGGAAAATGGAATTCTTTCAAAAGACAGCCTTCAGATTTGAACTTGGCAACATCAGCCCTTCTCTGAACTGACAATTGGCTGACCCACACTACAGGTCTTGGACTTGCTGGTCTCCATAATGCATGAGTCAATTCTTTTTCTTTTTTTTTTGGAGTCTCTGTCGCCAAAGACTGGAGTGCAGTGGCACGCTCCCGGCCACCGCAGCCTCGACCTGCTGGGCTCCAGCCATCCTTCCGCCTCAGCCTTCCAAGTAGCTGGAACTACAGGCATGCGCTACCACCCCTGGATAATTTTTTTATTTATTGTAGAGATGAGGTCTTGCCAAGTTGCGCAGGCGGGCCTTGAACCCACAGACTCAAGGCAATCCACTCACCTCAGCCTCCCAAAGCACTGGGATTACAGGCTGAGCCACCAAGCCCGGCCCAAGTCAATTCTTATGATAAATATATATTTTTCTCTCCAGATAAATAGATGAATAGATGTAGATATACAGATATACTTATATATTTTCATATCTACACATCTTATTGACTTTGTTATCTGGAGAACCCTCATTAACATAACAAAACTTGGAAAACACATACATTTTATTTTGCCCGAAGTTGAAATAGAAAGCCACTACAGATAACTGCCTTTAGCAAACATGGGTTATTATGTATTTAGTTCTTATATTTTAAAAAAATTCTGGTATCCCAGTATAGACTTCTAAAATAGGCTACCAAATTCATAATCTCCACACAGTCCCTTTATCTTTTAATATTCTCTGCTGTGCATTTTATGTCTTTCCTTTTCCCCCCATTATTTATTCAATTCCAATCTCAGAAGTTCTTCAACTTCCTGCATTAGAGATTTTACTGGAGAAATCACTAAAATAAAATACCTTTGAAGCCAATTTAACTCCATTGCTCCTAGCACACCAACTACATATAATCCAAAATCCCAGTTTTCTCTTACTTGAAAACTTCCACAAAGAACATAGTTGGCTGAAAGAAAAAATTCAGTACAGAACCCAAACATTCATTTTCCCTCTCTTCTTTCTAGTAATGAATCTATCAAGAACTTTCTTTGAGTTGGGATACATGATGAGAGGTTTTCTAGCAATTATTTTCACAGCTTCCACCAAACTAAATTAGGTGAGACAGTGGCGGCCTCTCTGAATCACTGAAGCATGGAGGGAGGTCAGAGTTCTTCTCAAAGTCTCACAATTCAAGAGCAATTAGAGCTCTCAATTTTTTTTAATTGTGCAATGCCTGCACACCTTTTGTTTAATAGATATCATAAACAATATCTGGGATTTATTACCAAATATATATTTGGTAATCTACTCTGTATGATGTACTAGGCCAGGTACCAGGGGATGAATGATTCACTGCATATGTTACTCATTTACTTCACAAAAACATGATGAATGCAAGCCTTTTTCAAGCTTCTGCATTATGGCACTGAACGAGGAACCATGAAGCATGTATCCCTCCTTTGTCCGTTGGATCCTCTTCCATTCTGAAAGAGTGAGACAGACTATCATATGATAATTGAGTAAGATAATTTTGCAAAGGATAAGCTCTATTAGTATAGTTATGAAAAGAACAAACACTAAACATGTATTTTGTGACAGAAACTACACTATTTTACTCATATTAACTCATTTTAACAACAACCCTATTAAGTACTAATATTACCTCTGTTTAACAGAGTAGTACATTGAGTCACCAAGAGGTTACCTAACTTGGCTGAAATTAGGCAGAGCCAAGACAGCCTCAAGGGATCCCAGTTCCCATGTCTGTGCTTTTAACTTTTATGCTATGTTGGTTACTGTGAGAGGAAGGCGCCAGCGGTCCACTTAAGATGAAACAGTTAGAAAAGGCCTCTTTGAGGATTGACATTAGATCTAATACATGACTAATATGAAGGAAACAAGGATTTTATGAACTTCAATGTCTTAAACTGTAGGGATGAATAAAATATCTAAAACAATGACAATATTATCATCTAATATTTTTTGTATGATCCCTATAAGCCAAGCACTTTGTCAAGCCAGCTATATACTTTATCTCATTTAGTCCTCATGCCATTCCTATGGGATAGTGTCACAGATTTCTCTTTCAATGAGCAGAAAATAGGGACTAGAGGATAATAGCTAATCTTGGATCAGGAAAAGACAAGAAATGACGTTGTACAGATCTCTGGGACAGTCTGGTAATTGTTTAGATGAGTAAACTAGAAATCACAAGCTGGAGGAGGAAAGGTCATTCAAAAGAAGAGTAAATACATTTTGTATACAGAATTGTTTTCTTATTAATTAATGGAGAAAAAATGTTTGGCTTACCAGATGATGCCTAAAGCATCTTTTTTTGAATAATGAAGGAGAACACAACTAACATTTATTTCTGTCTATTATATATTGGGCACTGTACTCAGTGCTTTTGAAGCCGGGAATTGTAAATTACCACTTTGAAGTACTCAAGATACATTCCAGCAGCTCTTGGTCTGGAGGTTGTGTACACACTAGTGGTTCAGGAGTCACAAGAGAGATAATAGTATAAGGTTGAGGTGACTTATCTCTCTGACCTCTGGTGTTACAAAGTTTCTTCCAATTGGCACCCTAATCTCTGGTTGCTTTCTCGTGTGCAAAATTTCTATATCATAGCTTTAGCTTATATTTTAAATTTCTTCTGAAAATATTGTTTTTGTAAATTAATAAACTATTCCAACATCTATCCTTATGTGTATGTGAGTGAATGACAGAGAACATGAGAGAGAGAGAGAGACAGAGAAAGAGAGAGAAAGAAAGAGAGAGAGAATGAATATGAATGGGTGTATCACAAACTTCTTAGAAATTATGAATGCTTAAAAGATGAGATACTTATGCATTGATGATTACCATTCATTATCCCATTAATTCTGAGATTTGTTTCAAGATTTGCATAATCGAAATCAGATCCTTGCATGAAACAGAGGGAGGGAGAGGCTCACCAAATCCCTAGCCTTCCTAAAGTAGTTCAGTGGCCAATAAGGTTTCATGTTTCATCACGGAACTTCTAAGCTAAAGATAATTTAGTATGCTGGTTACCCTAAGTGCTTGGTAGAAGATGAAAAGATTAGTGAGAGCAAGTAAACAACTTAGTGAATGTCTCTTCCTATAAATTAACCCATGAAATAAGAAATTAACTATTTTCTTTTGCTGTGGCGCTTCTCTAATTCACTGACATTTATTCAATTATGTATCCATGCATGGATTCACCCATTTGTCATTTAAATATTTACTGAATGCTTACAATCTGATTTAAGGTACATTTTTCTATCCAGAGGTACAGTTATAAAAATCATGAGCTTGTAGATGATGGTTGAAGTCTCAGGCATAGAACAGATTCCTTAAAGAAAAAAAATAATTCCATTAAAACAAAAGAAGGTGGAGGCCAAGGATAGACCCCTGTTGAATGCAGGTACTGAAGCACAAGGAGGATGAGTGAGGAATGGAAACTTAGAAGAAATCACCAGAACATGAAGAAGGCAACAGAAAATATATGATTTGTAAATAAGAAATGAGGGCGTGGCAAGATCAAGGCAGAAGACTTGGTAGGGTCAGAGGATCAGTACCCATGAGATTTTTGGTAGGTTTCACCTGTGACATCTCATTGCACAGTTGAAAGGAACATCCTCACTACCATGGGTTGAAAAGTGAAGAATACACTCCTAGAAAAAGAAATCATTAGAGAATATATACTTGAGGAATCTGACTGTGAAGAAAAACAGAAAGAGTGAGCAATAAAAGAATATTATGAGTTACAGTAAAACAGAGTTGAAAGTATAAACTTAAGGTTACTTAAGCACATTCACAGGCTGAGTGGAAGGTGCCAGAATTGAGGGAGAAGTTGGAACTGCAGGAGAGAGAAAGCAGGGGTTCAACAGCCACTCAGATGGAGAGCACTGAAGCAAAGACAAGTAAGCTTTGAATATAAGGCACACCCCTTCCATAGGCACCAGAAAAAGAGGATGAAATTCAAAGCAATGCCATATTATTTAGGAACAAAAATTTGATGGAGATCACATCTAAAAATGCTGTTCTCTAGGTGACAAAGGAAAGTTCATTAACTCCTGGGGGATTGGGAAAGAGAATTTGGGGAGCCTGGCATGGTTATGAAATACCTACGCTGAAGAATAGGAGAGGAGGCTAATCTAGAACATTTAGAATTATTGAGCAGACACAAAAAAGCAATCTGAATCTGACATTTATTTGACAGCATTGAGCTAGAAGGTCATTTCTCAAAGTCTATCTTTTGTACCCTCTGAATTAGATGTTTCTGGGGTCCTTGATAATAAAGCCAATTTCTGGACTCCACTCCCTATCTACCTAGGTCTTCTCAATTGGTTCTGGTGCACACTGAAGTCTGAAATCATTGATCAGAGCAGTTTCTCAAATTCATCAATTCCCAGAATCACCCGGGCTTTCACCAGTACAGATTTTCAGATTTCAGCCAGGTCTCTGGAATGAACATCCTCAGTGGAGAGTTCTGAGAACCAAAACTAATGATGAGAGGCCTAGGTCTTTCTAATAGTATAGTTTAAAGATACTGACCTAAAGTTTAGTGTGATGGAACTTGGTAAGGAGCATTAATGTGGTTTATACATTTATGAGGGAGGATTTTTTTCATTTTATTTTTAAAATTAATATATAGTGAAATTGACTTTTGTGTGAATGTAAAATTGTATGGATTTTAGCAGAGACTTAGATTTATATAACTTGTGTAACCACTACCACAATTAAAATGGTTCCATCACCCAGAAAATCTCCCTTGTCCATTATATCTCCCTTGTCTACTGTTATCACTAACATCTGGCCAAAATTGATGTTTTCCATCACTTTTTATCCATTTGAGAATGCCACGCAAATGCAATCATGTAATATATAACCTTTTGAGACTGGCTTGTTTCATTCAGCATAATGTCTTTGAAATTCATCCAAGTTGTTGTTTGTGCCGTATTGTGCTGCCTTTTATTGTGGAGTATTATTCCAAGTTTGTTTGTTTATTTATTCACTGATAAACATTTGGGTTATGCTAACTCTTTATTATAAAAAATTCTGCAAATAACATGTGGATAGAATTTTGTATTGGCATATGACTTCATTTCTTTAGCTTAAAGACTCAGGGGTGGGATTTCTACAAAATGTGATTTCTTAATCTGTTAACAAATAGTTATTGAGCAGCCACTGTGTATAAAGGGAAGTTTTAGCTGTCTAGGTATAGAAGAATTATCACAAAGTTGAATAAGATGCACAATGGGCTTCGGCATGATATAGAAGAGACTGACATATTCACAGTTGTTCCAAAAGAGTGAAGAGTGGGGTAAGGGGCCAGGGCTTACATGGAAAGTGCTGATTACAAGTTCAATATTAGTGTACTCAACTTAACTTCCTCTCTCATTGCCATGGTTTTTATTATAGAAACTGTGGACTCTAAAGCAATGGCCAGTATAAGTAAAAAGGAAGCACTGGTATACTTGTATAGATATTTTTGTTTGCCATTATAATAAAAGATTAGCATATAGTATGTAGTCAATAAATGTTTGGTGAAGAAATAAAGAGTCATATATGTGTGTAATGTGGAGGTCAAAGGGTGGGTGGGTAGTAATGCAAGTTAGTAGCACCGCAGAAAATCCCATCTGGTACATTCAATTTCTTTTTTTATTGTGAAAACACTGTTTGAGAGTGATGGGAAATAGATATCTCATACTTGCGACAGCTTCTGCAGGATGCCTGCCTTATTTCTAGCTAGCGAGAGCTAGCAGGGACACCTGATCCTCTCCGAGTCTAATAACTGAGTGGCATGAGTTAATTGAGGGTGCAACTACACCGGTAGCTCTCTGCTTGGGGACCTGAAGATTAAAAAAATAAAAACAGCAAAAACTGCTTGCAGGAGAAACCACCACAGAACAGTAATGAGCTTGCAAAATGATGGTCCCTAGAGCCTTGTCTCAAGACAGAAATCAAAAGAATTGGCAAAAACAGAGCACCTTGTTAGTAGTTGAGTTACCCATGAACAACTTAACAAAGTAAAGCAAAGTTGTTCAGGAAGTAAGAAGGAAAAGATCAAGATACGTCTGATCTTGCTTCTAAATTGGAGCAGAACAGAGGACTTTAGAATCCCCCTTGGCTTTAAAAATAGGCCCAGGAAGCCCATGAGTCTAAAACTAACACACATCTGTTTTGAAATCTGCTTCTGAGTCTTTATTTTTGACTTAGACAACATCCGTTTGGGCATATTACCAGAAGAAACACTGTACACTGAAAATAATGAACAGATAGCCTTAAGTTGGTTAAGAAATAACTAGGCTTACTAACATGAAATGAATGGCAAATGCCTGCCTTACTCTGATCAACATGCTTCTAAAACTGTGCATACTAAGCAAGACCATTTAAAAAGCACAGAGATGCCGGGCTCGGTGGCTCAGCCTGTAATCCCAGTGCTTTGGGAGGCTGAGGTGAGTGGATTGCCTGAGCCCGCGGGTTCAAGACCCGCCTGGGCAACTTGGCAAGACCTCATCTCTATAATAAATCAAAAAAATTAGCCAGGCATGGTAGCGCGCACCTGTAGTTCCAGCTACTTGGAAGGCTGAGGCAAAAGGATCTCCGGAGCCCAGCAAGTCGAGGCTGCTGGTGGCCGGGAGCAGCCACTGCACTCCAGTCTGGGCGACAGAGCGAGACTCTGACTCAAAAAAAATAAAAATAAAAATAAATAAATATATAAAAGGCATAAAGAGAAAATATTTGCCAATAACATCAGGCAATGCATTACTTGACTAGTGTGCAATCACCACTGTGACCATTGCTCCTGACTTAGGGCAAAAGATAGAATCCACACAGATATGACAAGTCTATTATTGTTCAATTACCTTGCAGAAAAGAACAGTTGCTTATCATGAAAATTGTTTGTGAAATACTTATGTGCGTGTATGCTTCTCTCTCTGTGTGTATGTGTGTATAAATAACACCAGTAGTTTCAGCAAAAGAGATGATGTTTAGTCATTCTAATATAGTGCTGGAAGAATTGCTATTCCTCATTTTGCAGTTTGACATTTCTATGATGCTTTATGTTTGCCAGATGATTTGTCACCATTAAATTCCCAAGTCCCTGAAAAGAATATAGGTGACAAGAATTATTTTTATTACTATTTTGCCTTGCTTTATAAGTACATACTTTACATTTACCCTGCAAACCAATTCTTCCCATCTGCTCTGGGTCTATTATCCCACTGTATAAGACAAAAGGTGGAGGTCATCTTGTTTTGAGTCTCTTTTCTGTCTATCTATAGTCAGCTATTTCTAAGCCTCATAAACATCTCTTAGAATATTTTAAGATTATAACAACACTAATAGTGATAACTGTAGCTGTAGCAGATAGTTTTTAAGTATTTGCTATATGCCAGGCAATTACCTAAATTATTTATAGCACTAATCCTCACCATAAACCTAAGAGCTAGATAGTCTTCATTTGATATGTAAGAAAAGCAAAAATATATTAGAAAGAAAAGCACCTTGTTCAGTATCATAGCTGGAGAAGAGTAGAGCAAAGAGTTGCACCCAGGCTCAGTACTTAAACCTCCTTGATTCGCTGCCTTTGTGTGTGTGTGTGTGTGTGTGTGTGTGTGTGTGTGTGTGTGTGTGTGTGTGTGTGTGTGTACATGTGTGTGGTATATGAATGTGTATATATGTGCACATATTTATACATGCATGGGATATATTAAAATGTATACATATGTGTACATGTATGTATATATGTGACAATATATCACTATATGGCTTCTGCTATCACTGCTGTTGGAAGCAATCACCTTCCAGCTGAGTTGATTTCCACAACCACCTCTCACTCTGACAGCAATGGCTGGTATAATAGAGGAAGTGGCCATACGAAGGGTTATAACTGGGCAGGGGTCACTAAACTAGGAAGTATAGTTCCCAGGTATTTTGCTGACAAGTTATTGCCAATGGAAAGTGAATGGAAGACATGTGCTTCATTTCAAAACCAAGGGTATTAAGAAAAAGATGGATCTTCCCGCCATACTACTTTTCCTCTCGTGGTTTGGATGCAAGGATGATGAGATACTACCAAATGTTGGGGCTGCAGGAGGAAAGGACACTGAGTCTCAAAACTGCTCTTTGAGAGGAAGCTGTCCACCAATGGAAAACAGATACCTTCGAAAGTTATAGCAGTAAGAGAGAAACTCCTGTGCAAAGCTATTGAAATTGAGAGGTCTACTCTTTTACACTCAAGCAGATACTTTATTTCAGTAGAGTTTCTCATTACTTTCCACCTCTTACACCTGCAGAGATCAGGACACTTTTTTCTATAAATGGCCAGATAATAAATATTTTAGCCTTTGAGAATCACAAAAGGCCCCTGTTGCATATTCAACTTTATTTTCCTAATAACCTTTTACAAAATGTAAACAAAAGAAATTCTTTACTTGAGTATCATACAAAAACAAACTGTGAGCTGGATTTGGCTGGCAGGCCACAGTTCACCAACTCCTGACCTAGAATCTTGTTGTCAGACTAAAATTTAAATTCCAGATTATATTATATCACACACCCACTCACAAAGTTCTTTGAATCCATAATTCCTATTTTATCAGCTATAAAGTTCTCTGCCTGAGGTTTTGGCTTTTCTGTAGACTGGTAATGCTGATCTTTCGTTTTACAACCAGTTATTCTCTAAAATAATTGCATCTCCTCATTCCCCCACTTTACACAAGTTCCTTCTCTCATGACATAATCCTTCTCTGTACAGCCCTTCTCTATCCTCTTGCCTAAGTATAGTGCTAAATACAAGACCAGGCAGCCAGTGCTCACTCAACATCTTTCCTCCTCTGTAAAACTTCACCAGAAAACCCTAACCCATCTAGGCTTGCCTTTCTTCTGAATTCTTAAAAGAGGAATATCTCATCACATTATTTGACACTCAGTTTTACTCTAAGGCATAAACTCTTAGTTATGGTACTAGACATTGAGGCAACTACAATGAATATGTACTGGTCTTTGACCTTGATAAGCTTATGGAGAATGAGAAATCAAATAGGCAATGACAATATGAAGTTATAAGTGCTACTAGTGGGGATTTGGAGATGCAATGGGAAACAATAGGAAATATTGTGTCTCCTAACATTTTTATTTTGTTTCAAAGGCACATCTTGTTGCTAGCTAGAGAAAAGGAGAAGCTTGTGTGTGTATGTGTGTTCCTCCTTCCTGCAACATGATAGGCATATTTCAGAAAAGCATTCAGAGATACAAGAATTCAGATAAAAGTGTTAGCTTTTTAAGTGATAGGGTCTCACTATATAACTCAGGCTGGAATGAGGTGGCTACTCACAGCCACAATCACACAGCATCAAACTCCTGGGCTCAAGTGATCCTCCTGTCTCAGCCTTCTGAGTAGCTGAGGTTACAGACATGAATCACCTGGCTCCAATGGCTAATTGTGACATACATACATGAAAGGCACTGTCTCAGATCTTTAAGTGTACTAGATGAAAAGAAAACAAAATTTGGCCATTGTTTTGTTAAGTACTGGCCAGGCCATGTGTTCTTTGAGCTATGGTCACCATGCTGTCTTAGCTTTGGCACCCCTCCCCTATCTTGGGGAGGTGAATCTCCAAACTCTCTCTCTCTCTCTCTTTCTCTCTAACTTACTTTCTAAATAAAGTTAGTTTAAAAACTTTAAAAAACATAATTTATAATAATATGTTTTTCCCAAGCAAAGTTTAAAATTGCTAACAATAGAAGAACAATTAACATCAGGATCTTTAAAATAAAAAGAAAAATGGAAAACCAATATAGTACAAGGGAGACAGTAATTATACAAAAAAGACAAACTAAAGGTGATCATTGCAATTACACATTAAATGTACCTCTGAGCTATACAACAACCAACATGAAAACAGGCAATAGAGATGATAGATAGATAGATATAGATTGACAGACATTATTGTCTGATAGAAAATAGAAAATCAGTTAGCCAGCACAACTGAATTATCTGGTAAGATATTTATTTTTACTAATAACTGTGCCCTGGCCTTACTGATTTTAATGAACAACCAGGATTAAAAGCAGGGTAATCAGTTCAAATGTTTTCCTAGAAGCAAATTTTAAACAGAATTTATTGCCGGGAACTTAAACAAGGAAAAATAAAATGTTCTTGTATAACCATTTTTTAATCACTTCTTAAAAAAACATGTAACTTTAAAGTACAGTTCTATTTCAATATCTTAAAGGAAAAAAAAAAGAAAAGAAGAATAATGCACATATGCCAAACACTCTACCACTCTACTTTTTGTTAATTTAAATTGATACAGGGTTAGAACAAAAAGAAGATTCTCCTCTCTCTCTCTCTCTCTCCCCCCCATCTCTCTTTTTAAAATATTGGTGAATGGGTGATTATTTAGTTAATTGTGCTACTTCTCTTCAATGCCAATGGATATAGGAGGGTTTCTGGCAGGAGATGAGTAGCCATTTGTTTAAAGAGTTGGCTCATTGTAGAATGACTGCACAGTAAACTTTGTTATATCTATGATGGAAAACATGTCTATGCAAAAGCAGCAAGGTATTTTGTTACAGATCTTGACTTTTATTTTTAGTTAAACAGAATGCCACAGCATTCCAACCTGAAGATGGGTTAGAGAAGGCAGAACAAAATGAGTCTCAAAAAAAAAAAACAAAACACGATTTGCTCAAATTCTGGGTAAAGAATTTGAATCTGTCCCCAGATATTTAAACCTGGACATGACTTGAAGCATTTGAAGGGCAGGAGGTCCCAGGTGACTATGTAAACTGTAATTTATTAGTTCTTACGTATTGACGTGTACTAAAATTTTCTAAGAAGTTTTCTAAACTAGATTGCTGGGTCCCATCCTCAGAGTTTCTGTGTTAGTACATAGGATGTGGTGCCCAAGAATTTGCATCACTCACAGGCTCTCCAGATGATACTGATGTTGAGGACCACATCCTGAGTACTGCATCAACAGTGGAACACTAGAATACATAGGCAGCATCTAACATTGAACATCACTGCTTCACTGTTTTCAAATGGACTCACCATCATTGGTTAGCAGCAAAATAGTCACAGACATTTTTTAAATATGCCCACATAGAGTTAGATAGCAAGGTCCATCTGAATATTGATAAAACCTAGCCCAAATGGTTATGTTGGTCTGGGCATAGATTGTCTTGAGCTCTTCTTTGAGGTTTGTAATCAACCAATAGACTCAAATAAACTTCTGGACGTATTAATGAACAATATAACCAAGGCCAAAAAAAAAAAAATCATTTCTCAACTCCCATTGGCAGTGACATACAACCAATTCTTCCAAACTCCCTATGAAAACATTGAGATCTATTCTGGAAGAAGTGAATATCAGGGAATACAAGTACAAGTCACTTTATTTGACCTCATATAACATGGCCTAGTAATGAAGGTAACAGTTTGCATTCACAGAGATCAGGGTTTAAATATGGCTTTAGCACTTACTAAATATATTACCTTGGGCAAGCCCTTTTGATCTTCCCAGCCTTAGTGTTATTAATTGTAAAATGCTGAATACCACTTAACTCATATCATTTTTGAGATAGTAAAATTACATAATGCATTAAAGTAGTGTAGTGACTAATACACAGTAAATGCTCAAAAAATGTTAGCCATTGATATTAATATTTTTCTTTTTCTTCTGATTATTATTATTATTGCCAACTAGGTGAGTTTAGAACAACAAAAAAAGAAGTGGATCAATAAAAGTAATATCAAGGTAGGGTTGCCAAACAAATAATGTAAGGAGAATATATTAAAACATGACTAATACAAGCAAAAACTATTTGAATATATAAATATTCATTACAGGAATTCTGCTTAAATGTGTTTGAGTTGATGTGATGAAATACCATACGATCATTTTAAATGATGGTATAGTTCTAATTTATTTATATGGAAAGATACCATGATAGGTCCCATAGGGAAAAAAAAAACAATTTACAAGCTAGAGACAAAAATGCAGATTGGGAAATAAAGAACAGAAAAGAATTACATCTGAATAAATCTATATACCACAATGTTAACAGTATCACTAAGCAGTGAAATAATTGACATATTTTATTTACTTGTATATATTTTATGATATACAAAAATTTTAACACATTGGTTTTTATTTAGAAAAACAATAAAACTAGTTCTATTTTGAAAATCGATAAACTCAATTAATACATCAAACACAAGAAGTTATATAAAAAAACCAGAGATCACAGTAGGGGGAAATAGTCTACAAAAGGAAAAATGGAGACTGTATTTTGAGTTTTTTACTTTATCAGAGAAAGGAACAGCTTATTTTTATATAAGCTGACTTTTTCGCTATAAAATTGTGCTATATAGTATATTATGTGCGTGATAAAATGATCTCTAGTCTTCTCATTCTCTTTCCCCCCTCTCTCTCCTCCGTCTCCATTCTGTCCCTCTCTCCTTTAATCACCCTCCCTGTTGTCGCAAGACTAATTATTCCAAAAAAAACATTTCTTGTCACTTCCTTTAAGTGGCACCTTCCATCAGGGACACATATATGCACATGGCATCCAGGACTATCTATACTTTGTCTTTAAAGTATAATTTTTCTATCTGTTGAATTCATAATGGATTCTTTTATGTTCCAACTTAAATCTCTCTTCTCCAAAGATTTATTTAATTCTTCTCCCTGATTTGTTTGTTCCTTTGGATTTTCCAGCACTGTGTGTATGACATATCTGGTACAGTATTTATGATAGTATATTTTGTTAATAATGCCAATAGCAACCATGATAAAAAATAATGGTACAAATAGAAATGAATATTTACTGAGCACTTACTTTATGGTAGACTCATGACAAGAACTTCTCATGCATCATTACCTTTCTATCCTTATTAAATATAAATTACCAATTGTTAAGGGCATGAAGTATTTTGCACTACACAACTAGAAAGTACAATAGGCCTTTCTATTTGTACCATTATACTTTAAAGACAAAGTATAGATAGTCTTGGATGCCATGTGCTTATATGTGTCCCTGATGGAAGATGCCACTTAAAGGAAGTGACAAGAAATGTGTGTTTTGGAATAATTAGTCTTGCGACGCCGGGAGCATGCCACTGCATTCCAGTCAGGGCTACAGAGTGAGACTCCAATTCAAAAAAGAAAGAAAGAAAGAAAGAAAGAAAGAAAGAAAGAAAGAAAGAAAGAAAGAAAGAAAGAAAGAAAGAAAGAAAGAAAGAAAATATTAGTAAGGACAAAATAATGAGTTCTTCCTTAATCTGGAGTCTTTACCAATTAATGGTCATGACATTGACCCTTATTACTCTTTAATGCTTGCTAGGTACATTTGTAAACTTTCAAAAATATAGATGCTCAGGCACAATCTAGAATTAAAGAAGCAGAATCTCTGGGAATAAGGCAAGAACAAAAATTTATTTTTTGAAAGGTTCATAATTCATTTTGATGCCCAACATATTTGAGAGAGTCACCCTATTGTGCTATTCTACCTAACTCACCATGCTGTAATAAATTGCTTTATAATCTGCTTGAAAACTTCTAGAAGTCTTAGACTACTTAGACTTAGTCTTAGACTCTTTTTACTATCTCCCCTTTTCCCATGCCAAAGACTTAGCACATAGGGTCACAACAAGATCTGCAACATAAAATGTTATATGAATTCATAATGTCTATTTTCCACTTGGACGTCAATAATGGAAGACATCATCAATAAAAGACTTCCAATCTACTTCAAAGAAAGCTTGTTTACTTTAAACATGGCTCTTCTTACTATCGGTGAGATGAGACAAAGCTTTTCTTCAGAAGAAGTTTTTATGATAATTAATGGGGAAAAAATAAAAACACAAAGATACTTTGAAGGAATTGGTAATTGGTAATGTTTCTGGACCTGATGTTTAACAGGAGCTAAATGCAGAACCATAAACTGCTAGACTTACTGTGTTTTAACTTCAACTTTTTTTTCCCCTGAGATCTTTTTTTCCTTTATTGTTAGGAACAAAAGATAAAAAACAAAACAAAACAAAAGGCAATTCTCTCCAAAAGATTTTTCTTGAAGCAATAATGTTTTAAAAGTGTCCAAAAGATAACAGAAGGAGAAAAATTTGCAAACTATTCAAAATAGCTAATTACAGTGCAGCTGATACTACAAAATGCTTGAATACTGGCATATTAATGAGTGAAAAGCTTGAGGCTATCTCAAGGTTAAAAGATATTGGGATGCTCTTTCATTTAAGTAGTTATTTTTTGCATTATCATTAAATTCAGAGAGAGTTTTTTTTATAACCTGTATAATTCTCTGAACTTGAATATTGAAGATACATAAGAACAAGGACATGAAATAAGTGGGAAAAAAGGAGACAAAAAAGAAAACAGTTATAAGAGAAATAAGACCACACTATTTTTGGCTTGTACTGTTCTTTAGCCTTGAACTTGAAAAAGAAAATAACAGATTGACATTGTACCAAGGCCATTGTTAATTGGATTTATTACACACTTTTATGTGTTAAACTGAAAGTCTATTTCTTTGCAAGTTTTATGTAATTTAATATTATTTCAATGGTACCTTAAAAATATTATTTTGAGAGCTGGAAAAAGATATTTCTTTTTTTAAAAAAGGCAGGTTATAAAATATTGAGTTTTGTCTTCTTTGCTACTCAAAAAAATGAGAATATAGAAAACTCACACTTGGTAAACCTGCTAGTATCAAAAAATGATGCTCAGATTTCTAAATCCCAGGGAGGATTCCAGAATGGTAGAGAGGGTAAAAAGAGAGCCCTTAATGACCATGACCGGGAATAATGAATCTGCATTGAAGGGAGACAAATCCAATTGAAGAGCCTCTAGAACAGGGATCCCCAACCCCAGGCCATGGCTGGTTAGGAGCCAAACCGCACAGCAGGAGGTGAGCTGAGGGTAACCCAGCAAAGCTTCATCTGGATTTACGACATCTCCCCATTAGTCACGTTACAGCCTGAGCTCCTCCTCCTGTCAGATCAGCACTGAAAAGCCTGCTTCCATTTCTAGAATTCTATCTTTGTGAAGCAGTGAAAGCAGCCAAAACTAGATTACAGAGTAGAGTGTACATAAGCAACATGCTTCGAGTCTCACTCTCTCCCATCACTCCCAGATGGGACCATCTAGTTTTATGTAAACAAGCTCAGTCCTCCCACTGATTCTGCATTATGATGATTGTATAATTATTTCATCATATATTACAATGTAATAATAATAGAAATAAAGCACACAACAAATGTTATGCATTTGAATTAACCTGAAACCTTCTTCCCCTCCACCAGTCCATGGAAAAATTTGTCTTCCACAACACCAGTCCCTGATGTCAAAAAAGTTGGGACTGCTGCTCTTACACACACTCGCACGCGCGCACACACACACACAGATTGATAGACCAACAATGAAGACAACGTTTCAACTTTCAGTGGTTTTTGCTGAGTTATCTGAAAGAATTTTTGCTTTACTCTTGATGTTGTTCATTGACAAAATGTTAAATTTCAAGTTGGATCAGAAGCAGTGGCTCATATCTATAATCCTAACACTTTAGAAGGTGGAGGAAAGAGGAGGATTACCTGAGCCCAGGGGTTCAAGACCAGCCTGGGCAACTTGGTGAGACCTCGTTTCTAAAATAATATAAATAAATAAATAAATAAATAAATAAATAAATAAATAAATGATTTAGTTGGTCATAGTGGCGCACACCTGTTGTTCCAGTTACTTGGAAGGCTGAGGCGGAAAGATTGCCTGACCCCAACAGGTCAATGCTGCCGTGGTGGTGAGTGTGCCACTGCACTCCAGCCTGGGCCATGAGTGAGACTCTGACTCAAAAAAAAAATTCAAGTTGTTAGTCATCATTAAATTGTCTTCATATTTGTATATTTGTTAGTAATATAATAAACTCTTCTGCACTGTAAGCAAAGTCCAATAGTACTGCTTTGTTTCACAGAGTCAGGACACCAGTGTCAGCCAATCTTAACAAATAAATGAATAACTTAGAATATAAAATTGTTAGAGATTATAAAGCCATGACAGACCTTGAACTCTGTACTCTGCCTGGTTGATAGATGAAGGACTATGATATCTGCACAGAACAAGAGGGCTGGGAGCAGCTGCTGGCTGCATTGCAGAGCTGTCTCTAGCTGAATATGGGAAAGTTATCATTTCCATTCAAGTCATCAAGAGTTTAAACACATGTTCCAAAAGCAAAACTGAAAACAGCAATTTAGAACCAAGTATAACACACACTTTTCTTGGTTTTTCTCCATTTTTCTCTTTTTCTACTCTTCTAAGTGGAGTTAGTGCCCTGATCTCTCTCTTTAATAGAAAGGAAGAAATCACTTATGTTCTCGATACTTCGTTGGGACATTTCATATATTATATCATTATTCTTCATTACAAATCTATATGCAATTTTATATTGTTATTTTCATTTTCCTGAAAAGTTAAATGTGGCTTAGAGTCTTTAGCAAAAGTAGTTGACTGTCAAGAATTCAAACTCCTTTTTTTCTACTGTAAAGTTGTCCTGGGAGTCAGCTACCCAGCCAAGATTGATATCAGCACTCATTACCTCTAGGCAAAGTCATGTGACTAGTTTTCACCCATGCAAAGTAGAACTGAGGCATCTGTGAAACAAGACAAAAACATTATACTCTGAGGCATTAATGTGATTGCAGAATTACAAGATACAGGGAATAAAGACCAAGGACTACTGATCAAGGACTCTCATACTGGGCAACAACTAGAAATAAATTTTTTATTGTAGTGAGCCACAGAAACTTCAGAATTTGTTTGTAATAAAAAGTATTGTCCTAAATAATACAGGGAGTAAATAAAATTCCCAAGGTCAAGGAGCAAGTAAAGATGAGAATTGGGATTGAAATCTAACAAGTTGATTAGAAAACACTCAACTTTAAGTATATCTTTGTCAAATAATTATTTCTAAATCACTGTGAGATCACTCTCATCTTTACCGTTTGAAGTGATTTCCTTTTCTTTACAGAATAAAAATATTACTCTTGGCTCTCCAATTTTACCTGAGCCTAATTTTTCAAAATTATCTTCTGATACTTCCCATCTCTTACTCTTTATTTATTCAAATAAATCTATACTCTACACCAGTTATAAACACTATGCTTTTCCATCACTAAAATTTTAATGCTATTTCTGCTATCTGAAAAGACTTCTTTCCCACTCCTATGCCTAGTCTTATTTAGAAGCTAGCTACCCTTCGAAGCAGAGTAAATGCTACCTTCTCAATGTTGCTTTATTCTGCCTCAATAGAAATATTTCTGGTCATTCAATAGAAATTTATCAATTCAATAATGTATGATTTTATGCAGGAAACAAAAGAAAAAACAATTCCTATGATTCCTACCCTAATGAACTTACATATTAGAGAGCAGAGACAATCAAAGGCAAAATAAATAATGCCTTAATGGCAGTTGAGATAAAACCCACACAGAAAAGTATAGGCGGCTAAAATGATCTATTAAAGAGGAAACTTTCATTCTGGAGGAGGTCAAGCTTTCTTGAGGTAGTGAAATTTGAGCCAACCTCTGAGGAATGAGTAGGAGTTAACTTGGGGAAGAAATAGGGAAGGAGGCTGGAGAAAGCTGGGAAGAGCATTTTTTTTTTTTTTTTGAGTTGGAGTCTCACTCTGTCACCCAGACTGCAGTGCAGTGGCCGCTCCCGGCCACCGCAGCCTCGACCTGCTGGGCTCCAGCAATACTTCCGCCTCAGCCTTCCAAGTATCTGGAACTACAGGCACGCGCTACTGCGCCCTGCTGATTTTTGATTTATTGTAGAGATGAGGTCTCACTGCCCAGGCGGGTCTCGAACCCACAGGCTCAGGCAATTCACTCACCTCAGCCTCCCAAAGGCGTGGGATTACAGGCGGAGCCACCGAGCCCAGCTGGGAACAGCATTTTAGGCAGAAAAAATAGGATGTGTTTAAACCACAAGTTTAGAGCATCAAAGTAAACTTGAGGAATACAAAAGAACAGGACAGGTGGGACCCCAAATAAGCATTGTGGAGAGAAGCCTAAGAAAGACTGTTGAACTAGACAGGGCCAGGTCAGAATCTTGGTCCCCATCTGAAGTTGCCAACCATTGGACCACTTGGTTTAGGAAAGTATGTTATATGAAATGCATCTTATAAAACCATTAAGACCACCATAGGGGGATGAGCTGAAGTAGGGGAGGGACAGAAAGAGCAGCTGGCAAGCTTTTTCCAGGTGAGACATTACATTGATATGGACCAGGAGAGAGGCAGCAGAAATGAAGTGATGAAATTCAAGACTGCAAGTTACAAATTAGTCACAAAGAGAACTTTGTGATTAATTTGAGTGTAGTTATTAGTGTGTGTGTATACACACACACACACACAAACACACACACACACACACACAAACACATGCATATACATGTATGCATATATGTAGAATTAATCATTCTTAAGAAACTTATTCACACTTTTAAAGAGAATAGTGATGAAGACATGAACTATGAAGCCAAACTGACTGCCAGTGTTAAAATACTGATTCTGATACCTCCTAGTTTCATGACCTTGGACAAGTTCCAGTACCTCAATTCCTTATCTGGAAGGCGGGAAAATTAATAGTAGTTACCCAATAAGCCTGTTCTGAGGATGCACACAAACACACACAGAATGATTTATGTGTATGTTATCATTATTATGACAGCATAGATATGTATCTATTTATACTCCCTTGGTGAGCAATTTTTAAAGATGGGACTAATATATAGCACAGTATCTATACCTATTAGAGACTCAATACATCTAATATCATTTTTAAAAAAAACTTTAGTCTCTGGTGGGGCTTGGTGGCTCAGCCTATAATCCCGCGCCTTTGGGAGGCTGAGGTGAGTGAATTGCCTGAGTCCGTGGGTTTGAGACCCGCCTGGGCAGGCGAGACCTCATCTCTACAATAAATCAAAAAATTAACCAAGCGTGGTAGCGCGCGCCTGTAATTCCAGCTACTCGGAAGGCTGAGGCGGAAGGATCGCCGGAGCCCAGCAGGTGGAGG
Organism: Carlito syrichta; assembly: GCF_000164805.1. Lineage (NCBI taxonomy): Eukaryota > Metazoa > Chordata > Mammalia > Primates > Tarsiidae > Carlito > Carlito syrichta. The sequence goes on from NW_007184600.1 coordinate 85,295, forward strand.
CTGCGGTGGCCGGGAGCAGCCACTGCACTCCAGTCTGGGTGACAGTGAGACTCCAACTCAAAAAAACAAAAAACAAAAACAAAAAAAACTTCAGTCTCATATTACCACTGAATGTGATCTTTCAAAGGAAGTATCAGTTTTCAAGTAGAGCTTCAAAGATTAATTATTCTGCTACCAAATGCCCAAAACTTGTTCTTTCCCAAAATACAACATCAGAACTTGTTTATAACCAATGCTCAATAATTCTATTTTGTCATAAATATGTAACGTTCTATGAATACATGTGGTGAAAGACTATATATTGACTTTCCTGGATGTCCCAGAACTATGAATTACAAAAATAAAAAATAAAAATGTGAGCACTGTTTGGGAAATTTCTGTCAATAGACTAATCTACCTCTTGAAATCAAGCAATGGTTATTGAAATTACTATTGTTTAAATTAAGGCCACGATGTCGTAGATACATGACTGAAAATGTATCTAGTTCATTTCCTTATCTTTTGAGGGACTACTGCTAACATTTTAAAGCTCGAATAAGGTGGATCCAGCTATTTTATTTAAGAATTTTAAGAATTTACTACAATATTTTGCTAATTTCCTTCCTCAGAGTTAGTTCTCAATTTGGTTGCTTAAAATAAAAGTAGAGATCTGCCATTTAAAACCCCAGAAGGCATGTCATGGATTCCTTTGGCAAATCCATTGAGTGTTTAACAACTCTTGTCTTACTGACATTGTATTATTTTGAAAATCCTGTGCTAAAAGAATGTACATGGAAATGGAGCACACTGACAATTTCAAATACCAGCATGGAAGTCCTTTTCCCACATAAGTGCTGAAAGACACACATATTTCTAGCGAGAATGTATTCTAAACCTACTTCTGCAGTCAGGGAATAAGTACACTGGGAAACTGCATGCTGTTTTCATTTCACTGCTGATGTATTATTTTCCTAAGGGAAGCTGTAGAGAGAATGCTTTAAACTGTGAAGCCTTTCCTGACTGCACATAACCCTTACCCAACAACATGTGATGCACTTGGCATTTACTTGGTGCTGATGTTTGGAAAGGAGTTGATGTTCCCACTTACCAAATAAGAGTTCTCATTAAATCATGCTTCTATGTCTTCTGACCCACATGACAAAGACCAAACAACTTAGCCTGATATGCAGTGCTGTTACCTTTTGTTTATTTAACACACTCACAGTGTAACTTTTAAGGTGCTGACCTTTCCTAATAGGAATATGATTGAATGGGGGGGACAGATATCCCCCATATTTATTTATTCAGAGAGACATCACTACATAAATAAGAATAAAGTTATAACTATAGTATATTCTGAAAGTGGAAATATACGGTACAGTCAAATCTATTGTTGTGAATTTGTGTTCCCCAAATAAAGATATGTTGGAGTCCTAATCTCCAGCTTCTCAGAATGAGATCTCATTTGGAGATAGCATCTTAACAGAGAGGCAATTAAATTAATGTCATTAGGTTGGGCCCTAAGCCATTATAACTGATATCCTTATAAAAAGAGGGAAATTTGAACACAAAGACACACATGCATAGAGCAAAGATGATATGAAGAAACACAGGGAGAAGATAACCATCTACAAGCAAGCATAGAGGCCTGGAATGGGTTCTCCTCTCAGTCCTCAGAAGAAATCAATCCTGCTGATACCTTTAGGACTATGAGATCATACAGTTCAGTTGTATAAGCCATGCAATCTGCAGTACTTTGCTAGGGCAGTGAGAGAGGTCAGGGAAAGTCTACAAGAAGCAGCAACAATTGAGCTAAGAGCTAAACATTAACAACAATTAAAAAAAAATAGACGGGAGGATAAGTTCTCTGGGTATGGTGAGTAGCCTGTATATAATACATGTATCTACGTATCTAGCACACATCTGCATGTAAGATGCTTTGAAAGATGTCCATCATATCTGGAGTTGAAGGATCAGAAGAAAATGAAAGGCAAGCTGAAGCTGGAAAAGGAAGTTAAAGCCAGATCATATGGGACCACGCAGTTCTCATCAAAAATTTCCTTTGTAACTCAATCTTTTTTCTCATATCTTCCCCTAGTCCAGTAAACAGTCTATGCTTATCCTTTTTTCTTCTGAATGGAAACTTCCAAATATCTGTAAAAGTTCATCAAAACAGAAATTTTTTCTGTATGTTCAGTTTCTTTTGAATAATCTTGCAACGTATGGGTTTATGTCAAGTCTTGTTAGTATCACTTTTCCAGCTTCCTTCATATGTAATGTATATGACAAGGATTCACCCACCAAATATCACCCTATGGCAATTTGCTTCAAAATTAAAACAGTCTATGGAAGAAGACTCCACACAGAATCCAAGAGTGGGAAAAAACAATCTGGAATTCAGGGAAGATAGTCATTCTAAGAAGTGGTATCAACATTGGCACAATCGCAACTCCAGCAGTTATGTTTCTAGCAGCTCTGAAACTGTAGCTAGTATTTCTTGCTTAGGCCTTAGTAGATAATTAGTTTACCAGGCCACTTGCATGGCTTGATTGGTGCATTGATCCTAAAAAGCTGGCCTCCATGATTTTCCTATGAACCAGCCGGTATTCATTTAAGGTACTCTGTTGCTACTTAAATAGCTAAAATCTGGTTTTTTATAACTAAGAATCCTAATAACTGATTCACTTCCCTAATCCTTCCCTGGGTGAAGAGAACATGCCTCCATCATGTCTTTTCAAGTTTCTATGTCACTGGTTCTCAAAGTGTGGTTTCCCACCCAGACCATCAGCTTCTGTAGCATGAGTACAGAAATACAGGAGAATGAGTACGAATGAGTAAGAAATACAAGTTACCAGGCTCCCCTCCAGATCTACCGAAAAAGAAACTCTAGGGATAGGGCCCAGAAGTCTGTGTTTTAACAAGTCTGATAAGTGATTATGATGCAGATTAAAGTTTGAGAACCATTGTCTATACATACCTCTATTTTTAATTTTTCAACAGGTGTTTAAAAATGTTTGTCTTCCTACCAGACTCTGAGATCCTTCAGGGAGATATTATTACCTATTCAGATTTAGATCTTCAATGTTCAGATTAAACTGGCACAATTTCTTAATCACTGTCAAAAGAATGTGTCTAGTCTATTCTTTGTCAAAACGATCTAACCATTGTCCCCCAAACCTTGTCCAACATGCTTGTATATGAATATTCATCTTTAAGAGGAAGAATGACAGAGAACCTTTATCCCCAAAAAAGGATACATAAGATGAAGCTAACTCATAGTTTTACCTGAAATTCCACCTCCATTCATCACTATCTGCTACTTTCTTGTCCCATTTTCAAAGCAGACAAAATTACTCTGTATATATCATTTAAAAACCTAATTTTCACAGTGCTTCCCACTATCTCACGTCCATCCAATTTTTTGCATATTCTGGATAGTTGAAGTTTGAAGACTGATGTGAGTCCCAGAGGGCACCTCAGAATTAAAGCTGGGGTGCCACCTGTCTACCTCAGCTCTTTATAACACTAGGGATAAGCTGGGCAAATAGGAAAGTCCATAGTTTTGACTGAGTGACTAACCTTTATTCTTTTGTAGAAAAATGAATTTCTACAAAATGAATAACTGGTGGTATAGGATGAAAGTTAGGAGGAAACTTTTGGTATTCCTTTCCTTCCATCCCCAGATAGGAAGGGTTGCAGGAAACACCACTCTCCTATTCAGACAAGACTCTTTCGGGATAGGAAGCTCTGATGGAGGAAAACTCCAAGCAAAAATATTAAACCAGCTGAAATATTGATTAAAGACAAAGAAAACATAGACGGGGTCAGGTCGGAGAGGCTAAATACAAGTTTGACTTTATAAATAGTTTATAAAGCCTCCGAATGCATATATACATTTAGACAAAAAAGTGTGTGTGCATATGCATGCAGATATAGGAATGCAGGTGGTTTTTCACTCTGGTCTCCTTTTATCTTCTTTTTATTCTATATGGATAATATAGAGGTAATTAAATTGGAAATTTGTCTACTATGTGATGAACATCAAGACAAGATGAAATTCTTTCATAGAGGGCTGGAATTACCCTAGGACCTCGACTTGGTAGCTATTCAACGACGTCACTTCTGGATGTAGTCTCTGGGTATAACTATGTATTTTCTTTCATTGGAAAATAGCAGCTAAAACTTTAATGTTGTATGGTATATTTGTATCATGTTAACAGGAATATATATGAAAGTTATTTTCTTAATTAGCAATAACAGAATATCATACATTGAGTGGCTTAAACAACAAAAATTTATGCTGGCATGTTCAATGTCTGATGTGGACCCTCTTCCTAGTTTGTAGACTACACCCTCTTGCTGTATCTTAACATGGTGTAAAGACTGAGAACTGTGTCCTGTTCCTTCTTACAAGGTCCTATCCTGATGGCCTCATCTAAACCTAATTATGTCCCCAAATCTTCATCTCCAAATACCACCACTTGGGGGCAAGGAATTCTGGAATGAATTTTGGTTGTCAGAATTCAGTCCATAGCAGCAATGAATAACCATAACAATGGAAAATATATAACAATCAACAAAGCTATAGTGGAAAGTAATTGCACATTTATGGAGTACCAGGCACTGTGTTAAGTGTTTTGTATGAAAAGTCAGTGCTTGTATATGCTAAGAAGGTAAAGGGGTGGAATACGGGAGGAGGTTCTTGGGTAGAATACTTAATGCACAATGATCCACCTTTTCTTAGAACTGCCACTATAATCTTTACTAAGAGTGAGTCTCAGACTTTAATTGGGCCAGATTCTCTCAGGAATTTTTTTTTTTTTTTTTTAATGAGACTAACTCTTGGAGTCATTGGAGTGGAGCTATTTTAATGATTGCAATCCAGACAGAAGATTCCTAAGAACCCACTGCTAAAAGGAGATGAGTTTTGATATTGCCTTTAAGAGAATTACTTATTCTAGTCTGCCTTGAGCACCGTGACACAGGCCAGTATCTTTTCAACAAATTCAATATTTCCCTTAAGCAAAGAAAAATCAATCGCTGCTGTCTGGCAACCAAAGGATTCGTAACTAACAACAAAATGGCACTCTACTAAGGTATATGGAGGTATGTGTAGAAGCCCACATTAATCAATCTAAAATAGAATAGGAAATGTGAGGTTCTCCTCACAACATGCTGATTAAGGCAGTGTGTCTCAGGCTGCATAGGAAATGAACAAGCTTATGAATGGAATGCTTACTGCATGGGGCTAATGCAAATTACACTTATTAGGAATGGTGTTTCTTATTTGGGCAATAATAAAAACAAAGCAAGCTGCCATAGTATTTTTGCTTAGAGTGCTGATGAGAAAATATTTGATTGATTGCAAACAAAATCACTTTCTTAAGGTTCCATTATCAGTTGAACAGTGAATATTAAAATGCTAAAAGACATGTTGTATGTTATTAAAATACTATTCTATCTTTATTACTTCATGGCATAATGATCTTCCATCTGATTCAGCTGAGCAAAGCTTACCTTATTTCATAACAACTGAAATGTAATAAAATACAAAGGTTGTCATGATTTACAAGACATTTTATTTAAACACAAATAGGCAAATTTTATTCATTTCCTAAAGTCAGATAAATGCCAGGGCAACATGGGCATTTATTATTAATAAAGTAGTAGGCAGGAATCCTAGGACAAATCTTACAGTGGTGACTTCTGCACAGCCCAGGGACTGATTCAAGCAGAATAGTTTTCCCTGATGGATGTCAGTGCCATCAACTGACATCTGTTCATTAATAAGCAGCTGCCCTGGAATTGGCTTAGAAAATGCAAGGATTTGGTGTACATGGTCTAGTGGTTAGAACAGCAGACTGCAAGTCCACATTTCTGGGCTAGAGTCCCAGGTTTGTCACTGACACTTCAGGCTGTCTTGGAATAAAACTTAACCTATATGATACCAAAACAATCTCTCCATTTGGGTGAGTCAGTGACTGGGGAAAGAAAAGAGAAGGTTCATACCAATTTGACCTCCCAGAAAGAACATCTCCTATTAACTACTAGATTATTCATTCAATAGTTAATTGTGTGTGGGAGTTGATAGTCTAACATAAAAAAAAATCAAAAGCTATTATCAAAATACTTGTTTAGTCTATCGACTAAATTTGGTAAATCATTCTTCAGTCTTGAAAAATACTACACAGTTACATGCATAAGATTACAGAAAGAGAATACATATATGCAATTATTATAAATTCAAAAAGTATTTTTCAATTTAAATCCAAGGATAGATCCTTTTCATAATTTAAATACCAACTCAAGTACTTTGCTCTCAGTGTGGAGAGACTACTTGTTATAAAATTATACAAATCTCTCTGTCCCAGTTTCTATAGTTCTGAAATTGGAACCACAATAACCCTTAACCAAATCAATGAACTTTCAGAATAACATATGATGCAAAATAGTAACATAAAGAAAATACAACATTAATGTTGAGAAAAGTAAAGTTTTTCTCTTTGTTGTTAAAGTAAGAACATATTTCCAAATACTTAGGAACTTAAATAAAAGGAGAATTTAGTTTCTAATTATTAAACAAATTAATTGAGAATAAAAACTTAATTGATGGTGCTAAACAAATAATGCAAGTATCGATATTAGAATATAAATTTGGAAAGCCAGATGGTCCAACTAAAATTTTAAGCATTTAAATAGAGTTTTAAAGCAGTTTATCATTAATGTGTGTTGATTGAAAGATAATTTTTAAAAAATCTCCTGAAGAGTCTTGTGGTAAACAATATTTTTCCCTAATGTTATGATAGTGAGTATGTAAGTTTGAGTATTTTGACAAAATGTATAGATACTGAATTAGTTAAGTATATTTTATTGAAAATACTAGATATATATGGGAACACCAATGTTACATTTTGTTAGTGGAAGAATTTCTTCTCCTTTAGTAGAAAGATGAAAACCATATAGAAATTTGAACCAAACATTCTAATCAAACCTGATCCCAAATATATACATAAAATTTATTTATATTTTCAAACAGCAAAGTGAATGGACAACAGGAGATAAAACATTTGATTCGAAATTACACTGATAATTTAATATTTTTCTTCCTTTATCGTATAGAATACTAATAGGAAGCCAGAAACTGTCTTTCTATGAGCAAATCTAATCTGTGATTGCTCTGTACGACACACTTAATTCTGGAATCACTGAAAGTGTCTAAGCAAGAAAGGTCAGTGGGATGTGTCACAGGGTACTTAAGCAGAAAGAAGAGTTTGAGGATGATGAGAAAGTTGAGAGGCATAGAAACTAACAAACCTGGAAAATGCTACTACAGTATCTCAAGTGAGAGATAACGAAAATCTAAAGTGAGTATCAGTTATAGATGGCTTTCTAGATTCATTCCCCATCTGTCATAGCATACTGCCATCTCTATGCTGAAATGTATAGTGTGCTGATGGGGAATAAATATAGATGTCGTTCTTTCCACGACAGAATCCGTATGAACTCCTGAAGATTCCTTTTCCTTATCTTTCCTTTTCCTTTTCCAGTTCGTTTCTATATCATACTACTATCACTTGGAGATGGGCAAAGGAACTAGTGACCCCAGCTTGACCCTCTCTCCTAGTCTCTGCCTCTGAGGGAAGCATTATAAGTACTGAAGAAATGCTTACATTTATCCATTCTAAATGTAGGGCCAGCAAGAAATGGGTAACTCTTAGAATTTTCAGGAGCTACCTGATTCTTTTTTTGTTTAATTTTAGATTCAGCGGGTACACATGTATATTTGTTACATGGACATATTGCATACTGGGGGGATTGGGCTTTGGGTAACCTGTTCCTCAGATAGTAAACAACATACCTAATAGGCAACTCCCCTCTCTGACTCCCTCCTTTTAGTGTCCCCAGAGTCTATCATATCCGTCTTTATGACCATTCTGCTCCCACATATAAGTGAGAACACACAATGTTTGGTTTTCTGTTTCTGAGTTAGTTCACTTAGGATGTTGTTTGTCAGCTCCATCCACATTGCTGCAAAGTATTTCATTATTTGATAATGATTTCATTTTTTTTATGACTTTGTAGTAGTCTATGGTATATATATATATTGCATTTTATTTATCCAGTCCACTTGGTGGGCACTTAGTTTAGTTCCTTGACTTTACTATTGTGAATAGTGTTGCAATGAACATACAAGCAGAGAACCCTCAAAAACCCGGAATTGTTTTTTAGAGGGCAGGCCCCTTATAGTGCAGGCTTCTCCTGCTAGGTAAGTGTTCTAGGAACTTATTTGCATCAGTGTACCAGCTAGTATCGTTGTAAGAAACTGCATTCGGTGTCAGTGAAATTTTTTGGAGATTCTTTGCACATGTTTGCCCATTTCATAATGGGTGATTTACCAGTGCATCTGACCACAACGTCCTGAGTGGACAGCAGTTTTTAACTAAAAACGGCATGACTCCCATGCCCTATACACCCTATTCACATGATCTTGTCCTAAGCAACTTTCTTTTTGTTTCCTACGAGGAGAAAATTCCTCGAAGGGAAGCAGTTTGCCAATGCAGAAGAGGTGAAAAAAACAAAACAAAACAAAAAAACACCCCAAAACAGCAGAGGCTCTAACAGGCATCAAAATTGGTGAACTCAAACTGTTTTTAGCAGTAGAACAAAATGTCTCAATAGGTGACTCCATCAAATGGAGAGTAGGTGACTGAACTTTAAACATATAAGAATAAATACTTGTTTTTTCCTCAATAAATTCTGGGTTTTTTGGGTTCCCCCTTATATGAGTACAGACCTTTTGAATATAACGTTGTATTTTCCTTTGAATAGATACCTAGTAGTGGGATTGCTTGGTTGAATAGCTGTCCTATTTTCATCGCTACTTCACTCTTGTTATTTCCGACACATTTCTTTATATTTAAATTAGTGGGTTTTTTGTTATTTACAACCACAACATCTGTCTGGTTCTTATGGCAACATCAATGGAAAGAAGAAGAGATGGTCTAGCAACTAACTGGACTTGAATGAAAAGGTGAAAATGTGATTCCTAGCTAATGATGATGATGCAGACAGAGTTGGGATGTCATGTGAGACATGATTTAGGGTATGAGTGATAATTTTGAAGAAACGAGGCCTTGAGAAAAAGTAATGTCATCTTTTGTTTCTTTACCACTGTAAGTTTCCAGAACTATAAAGAGGCTAATTTTGACTTTAAATTGTGATTTTAATTTTTGGTAAATACTGAAGCAATAGAATGAGATAATCTGTGAGATGACTACTTAAATACTTATCACAGGAGCTAAAAAATGTCCTCTGATTGGCAAGATGTCAAGATGACTCGAGCACTGTAAAAGAGGCTAGACTGGTACCTCAGAAATTAGCATTTGGTTTCAAAGACTCTATAAATATCTTTAAAAGGATCAAACGAATTTTGTTAAAGAATGGCATAGCCATGACTTCAAGTAAATCATTCCCCATAATGAGATTCTTCCTTTGAAAATAACAAGACATGCTTACACCAAGCTCTCTGAACGTTACTATTCCTTCTGCCTAGAATAATTTCTCCCAAACCTTCACATTGCTCAGTTCATCACTTCATTCATGTATCTGTTCAGATACTCCCTCCACAAGAAGGTCTTTCCAACCATTTTGTCTAAAATAACATCCAAAATACATCTCTTCTACTTTCTCCTCTTAACCTGCTTTTTCACTTATTGTTTAGTGTCATCTGCTATTAATATAAACTTCATGAGGATATAGACCATTCACCACTGATTACTCAAAACCTCTAACAATGTTGACCACAGACACACTCAATACTTGGTGAATGAATAAATGAAAGTCTCTTTTTGAGTTGTGTATATGTTTTCTTCAAGAGACAGGCACAGCTTCTGGTTACAGCTTTTGAACAAAATTCTTTTACATTTCCATTTAATTAGGACAGGAAGCTAGCATTCCTCAGAATTCTGAGACAAATACCCGGGCAATGATGTCTAGCTACCCCTTCTGGCACTTCTGTGAGCCCATCTGAGAACAGGATATATTGTTACACTATTCACATGATCTGGCTCTATACAATAAGGTCTGTGAGAGATGAACCTGGGTTATTTCATATTTGTATCCTTAGTGCAATATAGTCCAGAACAGCAAAAGTTTGGATGAGGAAGAAGAATAATAGGGGTAAAAGGAGTAGAAAGAATTAGCAGAATGGGAAGATGACTGGGAGGAGAATGAGAGATAGACATGGAAAACAGATTCGTGCCCCAAATTGCATTCATAGACCCCCTCAAACCTCTGACGGCTCCATTTCTCTTATTATTCCTATTAGAATATTCTCCTATTATGTTATACATGTTTTGGCCTTGCCATTTCACTTAAAATTCTCTTTTAAAAGCCATCAATAAGCTCCATGATGCAAAACATAATGATCAGTTCTCAGGCCTCATCTTACTTGAACTTCAGTTCATCTTCCTTGCTTCCTTAAATACTTTTTTACTTGGCCCCTGGGGTATCCTAATTCCTAGTTTTCTTTTTACCTCTTTGGGCCCTCCTTAATTAATCTTCCTAGATCTGTCATCAATTATAGACTTCAAAATAGTCTGTTGGCTCAGTCTCTGGGCATCTTTTCTACTGAAGTGATTGTAGGCCATCTTGCAGAACTTTGTGCCATTTATACATTCACAGATCTCAAATTTAGATCCCTATTGTGGATCTTAGCTCTAGATTTATACATCCAACTGCCTTCCCAGCTGCTTCACTTGGCTATGTTGTAGGCATTTCAAGCTTCACAAGTCCAAAATAGGACTCCTGATCCCTGTCACATTCTTCAGACCTGTTCTTCACACTTCAGTAACAAACATCATCATCCAATTCGTTGTTCAAAACAAAATCCTGTGAGTCACTAGAATCTTTCTCAACCTCTGTAGCCAAGTAATTAGCAAGGTCTATTGGCATTATCTTGAGGATACTACCAAGCACTTGTTGCCATCTCACCATCATTCACCTTATTTCAAGACATCTGGGACCCCCAGGATAATGTAAGCATCACAAATAAAAGAACAGTGTGTTTGTTGTTTGCTGATATATACACAAAATTATATGGATACTTATTTTCTCTCTTTCATTCACCCAATTGCATAGGTAAGATCTGAGTGTATCTTGTTCATCCCTAGGATCTAGAACAGGAACTGACACCAGTAGGCACTCAATAAATATTTGTTGAATAAATGAATCATAGAAATGATAAGCAAAGAATAAATATTAATACTGTTACTAGTATGTACATTATTATTAGAGTAATAATAATTATTATAATAATTAGTACAGCAGCTAATGTTTATAGATCATTTGCTCTATTATGGGTACCATATAAACACTTGCATGCACTAGATATCCCACTTATTTCTCAAAAGAGCCACTTAGTGAAGAAAAAACCTGGTTTTGCTATTGTTTTGTAACAAGGAAATGGAAGCTTGATGAAGGTAAGTGACTCATACATTTCTAACATGAAAATATAAATCTAGAATTTAAACCTAGGTATGTCTGCTTTCCAATTATGCTTCTAGTCATTAGAAAATAGGAATATTTAGGTATTCTATAAATGGGGAGAGAATGAGAATGGAAAGAAGAAAGGAAAAAGGGAAGAAGAGAAGAATCAACAGCAGGCAGTTAATGTCTGACCACTTCCTGGCAGAAAACTCTGTCTTCCTCCTTAAAGCTATAATGAAACTTGATCTTACTCCCAGATTTATCTTATTCACTTTGAGGGAAATTAAAAATAAGACAGTTAGCCTCACTCTTAATCCCCTCTCTACTGAACTTAACTCTTAAATGCTACAAAAGCTAAAGCAAAGTGAACTTGAACCAGGTAATATTACTGCCCTGTAGAAAATATATTTCACCTGAAACTTACTGTGTTATGGTTTCTTTCCTAAGATAACTCCTTATAATTTAGGGGGAAAATACTCCCAACTCAATAGAATCAACTTTTCTTTAATTTTCTGGTTCAAATCATGTATCAGTTGTCTCTCTATTTTAATCTTAATTTTTTTTAACACACATGTTAAAAATATATATACAAAAACCTACCTCATGTGTTGGATTCATAAAACAGTCACTTGAATCTATGGACAAAATTAATTTAAGTTTCAATTGAAAACATAATTACATTAGGTCTTGCTCTAACAATTTCAACAGCACTGACAACAAGAAAATTACTAATATGACAATCTTAAACTTACTGTTAACATTGAATGCATTTTCCAATCTGTCGTAAACTTGCAGCTAAACTAACCTTAAAGAATAAGAGAATACGTTTCTCCACTAGATAGTCATGACAGTTTGTCTCTAATATAATATAGGATAGGATAAAAGGCTCTCTTGAGAGGTGAGATTTACAGCAAAATTTAAATTGAAAGGGCAAGTAGATTTACAAACTAGAGATATCAGAATTTTGATACATCAACAAGTGTTTATTTAGTATTTAATATTTCCATATTTCCATGGGACTCTGTTATAAGCTCTGACCAGAACCTGGACTGGGAGAGATGCCCAATAATTTTTATTTCACCTTCCTCATTTTTAATACCTGTAGCTACCCTGAAGGAGTATATAATCTCTCATGTCAAAACAGCGACAAAATTAAATGTGCTGCTATGGACTTATACATTGATGACAAGAACACTACATGGGGTAGAGAAGGAGAGAAGGTAACATACTAGAGAAATTTCACTGAGAGGAGTGTTTGCCAGACAACTGGTTTGGAAGGGGATGGTTTAGGCAGAGGAAACCACTTCAGTAAAAGCCCATAGGGATGCAATGTTTACCGTTTGGGGATTGACTTGTTCAAGGAAAATAAAGGACAAAAAAAGTAACTAAATGGTCAAACAGAAGCTGGAGGTGGGGAGAGATCTAAAGTCCAGTGGTCTTCAATCCTCTTCCTCTGTGTTAGCCTATTCATTGAAGTTTGTTTCATGACAATATTAACCCTTACCTAAGTGCATGCATTTCCGTTCTATCCTTTATTTATATTCTTTCAGTTATTCACAACTCAGAAAAGTGAATATGTATGTTAAATATTCCTCTTTCCTCCAGTTATCATTTTCCCAACTGAACAACTAATGGCAGGCTCTATAAAGTCAGTTTTATTACAAACTTTTATTTCTACAATGCTCTCCCACACAGTTTTGAAAAGAGTTTTTATTAGACTGCACAGCAAGTGCCGCCAGGAGATTCTCATCCCTATCCCAGCATGCAATGGGTCCCTGTCATTTTTCTTTCTCAACGAGTGGTTCTCCTGGGCTTCAGCACAGAATGTTCAGCCACCTTATTAAACCTCGTGTCCCTGCAGGGAAGAACACAAGAACAAGGTCTGTCTTCTGTCATTTCTACATTTCAAAGAAATTTTGTTTACTCTCATTATCAAAAACCCACAGTTTGCTTGGAGGAATTCTGGGATTGTAAAAAAAAAAGGAAAAAAGAAAAGAAATTGCATTTCTTGTTTTCAAATTGCTAAACAAAAAGGAGCAAAAGCCATTCCTATCATGTAAAAATGTTCCTCTTAACCCTGTATTATTAGACTGAGTGCTCATGCATTGTGGAGCTTCCTGGTAGTGGTGACACATTTCTCCCTACTCATTCCTTATGTTTCAATTCATGGAATAGGACAGAGCTAATTGGATTACCTGAAGATTGAAACCTGACTTGTAAAGATCCATGTCACTGATGGAAATCTTGGAAAACTGCATTTCCTATCTTTTTAGAAAACAAGCAATTTGGAAAATCTTTTACACATATTTAAAGTTGTTATAGCTTCTTTTGAGAATCTTGTTAAAGGTAAAAAAAAAAGGAAACAATTATTTCGAAATTGTAACAGAACTTCTTCAATGAGAACATTTATATTGCCATTAATTCTTCCATTTTTCCCAAATGTGCATTACAAGTATAGGAAGAAAGTCTATTTTATCACATTTTGTCCTATACATTTATCATTTCCCTCTACTAGTTACCCGTTGGTATCAAGATTTAGTGTTTATCTTGAGATGTATACAATTGTCCCCAAAAACTGTCTTGTGAAATTGTCAATCAACTGCCTCCACATTCCTGTAGCCAAGTTATGACCACATACTTAATGGCAAACACTGGGTTGATTTCTCACTAGATGCTCGTTTTGGAGCTCAGAGTCAAAAACCTCAATGAAGTTGGAGCTGATGCATCATCATCTTCTGCCTGGCTTATTAGAGTAGCCTCTTATTCTGTCTCTTTCAAGCCTCTTAATTCTTTAGTCTTTCCTCTAATTCCTTGAGTTGCCTTTCTAAAAATACTGTTTCTCTTTTGTTTTTTATTTCCTTGGTAAGCACCCAAAGTTGACTTATGTTGCTTGCGTTCTTTTTAAAATTTTTTCGGGGGGGGTGGGAAATTCTCAAACAATTTTTGAACAAGCAATTTAAATATCCAATAAAGACTAAATAAACAAATGAAAACAATAATTAAAACCCTCAACACTTATTTAAAAGAACTTTCCAAATAATTCGAAATTTTATTATCATGATGCATGGGACCAGCTCTGCCCTTCTGGAGCATTAGACAAAGTCAAGATATAAAAGAGTATGCACTCATTTTTTCTTTTTTTTTTTTTTGAGTTGGAGTCTCACTCGGTCGCCCAGACTGGAGTGCAGTGGTCGCTCCCGGTCATCGCAGCCTCGACCTACTGGGCTCCGGCGATCCTTACGCCTCAGCCTTCCGAGTAGCCGGAACTATAGGCACGCGCTACCACGCCCGGCTGATTTTTTGATTTATTGTAGAGATGAGGTCTTGCTGCCTAGGCGGGTCTCGAACCCGCGCGCTCAGGCAATCCACTCACCTCAGCCTCCCAAAGGCGCGGGATTACAGGCTGAGCCACCGAGCCCGGCTTGCACTCATTATTTCACTGTGTACTAATGCATGCACTTTACACGTAAGAGGCTGTCTTCAAGGCTGAAGTTGTTTTTCATATGCCTTCAACTATAAACAAATTTTTATGTTTTCACATAATAGATATGGGGACGAGTTCTTCCTGTGAAGGAAACAGACACAAGCCAAGTAGCAAACAAAAATTGTCAAAAGCCAGTCAAACTGGTAATGAGACAGTTCAATAGAAGTGTCTTACATTATTGATCTGGTTACCACCAAAAGCCATTACTCTATCTGAATGCAGTAATCTAAGGTTGAGTAAATTTGTTCAGAGAAAATTAGCTTCATCTAAACTCTACCCATACTGTATGAGGACACAAAAACTTTATGTTGATCAATAATGTTAAGGGAACATTTTGGCTAATATTGAAATCTAAAAAAATGCATAAAAAAGTTAATTACCAGCATCCTCACCTCCTGATTATACTCTGCCCCGTGGTCTTTCCCCTCATTCTTAGTATTCTTCAGATCCCATCTTTAGTGATCTTTTCTGTTTTCTGTTTCACCACTAATACTTAGTTTCCAGTTAGCATCTTCCATTTACTCTTCTGTCTTCCAAACAAGAGATCTTATTAGAAATTCAGAAATATTTGCAATACAGTGTTGCCATTATGTTGAGTGTTTTATACTGATTTAGCAAAACATTTAGAATAATAATGAAATAAGGTTGAAGTTAATTGAGTCTAATTCTTTTAGAAAACAATAACTTGGCTAATAAGTATATTTTCATCATAAAATGTGCTTGTTCTACTTTTTTCATTCTAATGCAGTTTTGACTATATTATCTAGTATTCTATTCTTTAAAAATTCAGTGGAACCCTAAGAGATAAACTGATGCAAACCCTAAAGCAGGACGCAATCTATGAGTCTCATGTAAGCTGTTTCATTCTAAGTTATTCTTCCTACCTTAGTTACTCATGAGTTACTGTTGAACAAAACATCCATGAGAACAGACTGACAACACAATATACATTATTCATTCAAAAGTTTGGATAGTGGAACATATGCTAAGTGCATCACCATGTTCCAGGTTTTTAGAAAATAATATTAATAATTCTGATAAGGAATTGTTTTACTCCTTTTTGTAAAAAAAAAAAAAAAAATTAACAGAAACATCCATAATTTCTGTACCCATTAGTATTAAGACTTTAAAACAATATATTTCTATATAATTAGTCACCACTCATTGCAATTTCTGTAATTATAATTCTGACTTTCCCTTTCCCAAGAGAATTTATTGTCATCCTTGATGAGAAATATTTCTGGTATGTGTGTCTGTAGTTTTGTTGTGGTGGTGGTGGTGGTTGATGTTTTAATTTGGTTGAATGCAAGAGTACCACTAACACTAGTGAAAATAAACTTTTTGGATATATGCATATTTTTAAAATGAGCATTCCTTTATTTTGAACCCTTCTAATATATTTCTCTAATTTTTTCTCCGAAGGAAGAACTTTATGATTATTCTGATGAGCTCACTTTAATATGCTTCTTGTACATAAAAGCCTATGTAATCTATATACTAGTTTCTCAGATACATTTTAATATCATTGCTTGTAGAGTGCAATGATGTCCAAGGAATACCTCTCTAACTCTAAAATATTATTGTAATGGAATAATACTGTCCAATAATTATTGGCAATATGTTTTAAGTGCTTGCTTTTAAGTCATCCAACCAAAAGAACAACACGCAATGTGAATAATTGGGAAGAGACAAATTTGGAACTACACAAGGTATTTCAAAGTCAGTCATTGCAGCATATGTTTAGGATGGCTACTATTACTGCCAGAAATGTTGATCATCTGCTGTCATTCAGTTTGCCTGAGAGTGCTAATGCAATTGTTGTGGAGATTTGTAGATTTTTCTATACTCTCTTGAAAGATTAAACAGCAGGGATCCATTTGCCAAATTAAAGGAAAATGGATCCCTTTGTGTAGGTCTCAAAGAGGCTGCATTTACATGCATCAAGTTGTTCAAAATACAAAACAATTTAGAAGAAGTTGAGGCCAATAAATAGATATTTCACAAGCAACCAATTATCAATTTAACTTTTCTTGGACAGGAGTATCTGCTTAATTTTCTGAACTCTCCATTTGACTAATTACAGCATCCACCTTTGTGCCTCTGCTTTAATAAATATTGCATCTTTCTGTGTAGGCACAATTCAAATCCCCCTCCACTTTACTTGTCAGTTCCAGTGATGTGAAATACTGGGAAGTCTCTGGCAACAGCTGCTAAAAACACAGCATTTTTTACATTGTAACCGCCCAATTTTTGGTTAGAACACTGAAATGACATTGGGAAATATCTCTTTCCTATACTGTGTATTCTTAGAAGAACTCAATAGCAAGGTATCCTACTTTCCCACAACCCAAACATAGACAAGTACCATTAAGTACTTAGTTCATGTTTTCTGAAGAGATACTGAAATTTGAACACCAAGATACAAATAGAAGGTATATTAGATGTACTCAACCTTAGTAGTGACATTAGACAGTTAAGTAATTTTTACTACTCTGAAATTTTTAGCTACTCTAGACTTGGCTATTCTCAAGAATTGTTCCATATGTTTCCATCAATTCTATAAGCTAACTGATATTTTTCTTACATATGAAATGTATATATTTATATATT
Organism: Carlito syrichta; assembly: GCF_000164805.1. Classification (NCBI taxonomy): domain Eukaryota; kingdom Metazoa; phylum Chordata; class Mammalia; order Primates; family Tarsiidae; genus Carlito; species Carlito syrichta. The sequence continues at coordinate 102,855 of NW_007184600.1, forward strand.
TCTTCTGAAATTTATCTCTTGAAGACATCTATAAAAATATGAGATTCAGAACTGGAAGTCTCTTCCAATGAACTTTTTTGTAAAGATTGGGGTAAAAACAGCTTCACTTTGAAGGCTAAATTCAGCTTCATTAAATAGGGAGACTAGTAAGTGAAATTTTATGTCCCTAAAGTTTGATGTTTATAGTGATATTGTCACAAAAACACAGTTACTTTCCAATGTAAGCTATAACAGAATGACAGTGCTCTCCTGCTTCATCCAACTGACCAAGAAATTCTATTTTTCAATAAAATCATTTATATTTGTCTCTATTTCTTTATTTAAAAATGAACTATGCTCCTTTACACTAGATCTTTAATTTATATGCCAGAATCTCATCATTTTGTTCTCCTTAGTACACACATCCTATGGTAGTCATTCTCAAGTAAGCAAGTAAAAGAGAGATTTACCTTCAGATCTTTTCATGTTCTCCCATATTTCTCAGGTGCAGTGAAGGTGGGTGGAAGAGATGAGAAAGAATTGCTGAGATGTGCTTTTCCACCATCTATTTCTTCATGCAACATAAAACTCTGTCACCATCTATATCTAATCCCACAATGACAACAATAGTCTATAGCATGGAAGGAACCCATCCTTTGCAATTAAAATGACATGCATCTGACAATTGACTGAACTGAGAGGCTAGCTTTCTCAGTAAATACATGATGACTCTGCAACCTACAGAAGCAATATGATGGTTCCCAATGAGTTATAGAAGGAGTAAGGCCAGAATCTGATGCTTTTCGCTCAGAAGCCAGAGCATTTTCTGGAATGGTTATCATGTTTCTTGGAATAAAATTTTACTCATATTAATTCAAGAGTCATACATAGTTTCAAAGCAATTTTGTTTTTCTTATACCATTCAAAAGTTTAAATACTATCAAACGATTTTATTTTGGGATTTTTAGCATGCTTCAGGTTTCCTAAAATGCCATCCACAATCCTCTTTAAGTTCAGTCTCATCTGGTTAACTCCTACTTATCCTTGGGGTTTGTTAAGCATCTACCTTCTTCTGCAGTCTTCCCTGGTAGCATTTCCTAACTAGACACTGCTCTACTTCTGTATTTCCATTCAGAAAGAAGAGGTTTTTTTTTGTTTTTTTTTTATCCTGTTGTTGATACTACTATAGTTATTATTTATCATCATTATCATGGAAAAGTACCTGCCACAAAGAAGATACACAAATACATATCACATAAGCATAAATCCTATCACCAGATTTCTTATTCCATATTTTCCCTCCTATAAAGTTAGTTTATTATAGCAGATCAATGACTACTTCAGAAAATCAGAATTGCAAAAACTTTTAATAGTTTCACTGTACCAACTACAATCTCCAGGTCATCAACACTTGTATCATTAACACATCATTTTTAAATTCAATATGAATTTATTGAACATAGTCTGTGTTGGGTGCTACCCTAAGTATAGAATATTGAAAGTCAAATGCAACATAACTGTCTATCCTCAAGAGTCTTCCTTTCAAATGAGAGAGGATTAAAAGGCAGATGATTACAATGAAATGCAACAAAGTCTGTGATAGAATTATGCACAGTGTGCCATAGAACTCATAGAAGAGATACCTCTAATTGTATCAGTGAAGATTGAAGGCAAACAACTGAAGTCATATCTGTCTAAATTAAGCAGAAAAATTATTTATTTCTTTTGGATAATTCATAGAATCACTGGGGAAACCAGGCAACCAAAACCAGAAAAAAAAAGCAGAAATGAAGGGAGGCCAGCTTGTCAGAATCAAAGTCAAAAATTAAAAAAAATAAAAGCATCCCACAGAGCCAGGCTGGTGGGCACCACTGCAATTTCTCCTGGAAATAAGATAGTGGAGACTGTACTGCTTCAGCCAATGATGCTGAATCCCACATCTCTCAGTGGAAAATGAATGTGACTACTGCTGCAACTGTCAACAAAATGGGTTTTCCATTGGTCTTGCGGTATGTGTTTCTAGATCGTGATTCATTTATGGTTAGTTAAGACTAGGTTCACAACGGTAGCCTAACTTCAAGGATGATAGGAACATGGATATCTGGCCTTTTTTTTTTTTTAAGCTCTATAGGGGGCGCAAAGTTTTGTTTTTTCATCAAAACTTTCATGATTTTTATTCCTGATTAATTTATTAATGGTGAGAAGTATAAAAATGTTGTGTTGTTAAAAAGACAAATGTACATACTTCACAATCCAAAATGGATGGAAGGAAGGCTGCGTAAGAGATAGTTTTCGTTAAGGTGTTGTGCTTTTAAAAGTTAAATTGGGGTTATCTGGCTATTTAGACAGAAAGCAGAGCATTGGCAAAGATACAGAGAATCTCAATACCCACACAAGTTTGACTGTAGTGGGATAAAGAGTATAGCATGGGAGCTCAAGATGAAAATTTAAAAGGATGAATATAAGTGTAGATTGGAGATGACAACTGATACCAGGTCATGAAGGGCTTTATATTTTTGCTAAATGTCTTTTATTTAAACCTCTGTAGAATGGGAAGCCAGAAACAGATACTAAAATGACTTCGCGTTTTAGAAAAATTAGCTATCTACATAGCTGAATGGATACTATATTAGAGGGGCTATTCTGGAAAAAGCAGATAAGAGCAACTATAAATTTTTGGGTTTCAGAAAACAATATCCCAAAATTAAAGTCCCAGAAGCAAAAGTTTTTCTCTGACCTTCCCCTTCCTTCCTGTCTCTCAGTCCCATTCTCTTCTGAGGTTGGTCATAGAAACTAGAATCTCTCTTCCCCAAGCAGGTCATAAAAACTAGAACCCCCTTTTCCCAAAGATAGCCATAAAACCTAAAAAATATTACTCTAACTTTCCCTCTACTTTTAGGTGTAAAACCCAATGAAATTATCTGACCTAACTCCTTTGACTGTAGGTCATAAGATTCACATTCCTGAGAAGATCTGCCCCATATGCAGATGGAAGGAATGTAGAGGGGTCAAGAGAAACCTAGATAGACCTTGCTGGGTTTCCCCACTCAGTCTATTAACATTAGATCATTCCCTTTTGTTCAATCATATTGAGACAGGGTAACTAGCATAGATTAGACATAGATGGATAAATTTCCCATAGGTAGGTTTTAGGAAGCATTCAGGCATTTTTAAAATTGCATTTTACTTCAGATGCAAGAATAGAACAGTCCAACCTTTCAATTCATGGTTTATTATAATAGTTGCTAAGAATCTCTCAAGTTCCCTGTCAAAGGAGGAAGGCTGAAAACCACCCTTTTGCTCAGAAACTTGTGAATTGGAGTCTGGCAGGTCTCCTGGAAAAGACAATGTGGTCAGGAAAAGAAAATTCCCCACCTTCTCTCCTCCCACAGGAGCCCTGAGATGTCAGTGTCTAGAATGGTGGTTGCCTGGGCTCCACCCTCTTTAGCATGTTAATCATTGTGAAAAGTATATCAAGTCTATGGTAAAGAGCAAAAGGCATGGTTTCTTTCACCCATGCCAGGTCTAGCATGTCTCCATTTCTTTTCTCCCTTCTTTCTTTTAATAAACTTTGTTTGGCCTTTGGGAGGCTGAGGTGAGTGGATTGCCTGAGCCCGCGAGTTCAAGACCCGCCTGGGCAGCGAGACCTCATCTCTACAATAAATCAAAAAATCAGCTGGGTGTAGTAGCGCATGCCTGTAATTCCAGCTACTTGGAAGGCTGAGGTGGAAGGATCACCGGAGCCCAGCAAGTCGAGGCCAGGAGCAGCCACTGCACTCCAGTCTGGGCGACAGAGACTCCAACTCAAAAACAAACAAACAAACAAACAAATAAACTTTGTTTGAAAACTTTGCTGGCTGCTGTAAAATTCATTTTAGAAATGAGTCAAAGAATCCACAAGTTTTGCACCCCACTCTACACAGCATCATGTATGATTGTCAATACTTTGTTGAATCTAAGCATAAAAATATACAATTTCCCTTGTATTTTGGGTTCTTCATTCTGAAGGCTCCTGCATATACACTTTAAATAAATGTGTATATCTTTTCTTAAGTTAATTTGCCTTTTAATTTGCTTGAGCTTATTTTTCAGTGAATCTTCAGAGGGCCAATGGGAACTCTCTGTGCAGTCCCTACAAAATCACAGAGAATAAAAAGGATGCCAAAGCTAGGGTAATTGTAATGATGATGGAAGAAGGAAAGACATACTCCTTATATTCACAATCTTTTGTGCTAATATATCAAGCATGGGTTAAAATCTAAAATGTGTGAACCACTGAGGATCCAAAAATAAATAAAATGCAAAGTCTTTTCTTGAGGAGCTTACAGTTTAGTTATAAACACACCTAAAGATAATTAATATTAGAACAGTTTTTGTGACTTGAAATTGAGTTCTCAAATGTTTAATATCTATTTTTAAGCTGGGGTCACTAAAGTTCTTATTAGGGAAATCATTTAGTTATTAAAATGTGACAGAGTTTTCCATATTCACCATGATATTGGAAATAAAAGGAGAATTTGTGAATTCAACAAAGGTGTTGGTATTGGGAATTATAGCCTTTTTCGCACCAAAACCACTACTAGCTTTATATAGAAATGGCAAGAGGGAAGAATTGTGCACAATCAAGGCGGGAGCAACTGTAATGAAACACAGCAAACAGAACTAGCATATAATTTTTTGTGATATTCAAGCAAAATTACTTATGATAACTGCTTCCTTTATATGTTTTTGTTTTTCTTAAAAGGCAAAGAAGAAAAACACGTCTCCTTTTCTTCTCTTAAGAAATAATGATGAGATGTCTTCTATATACTAGAAAGTATGCTAAATGATAGAGATGTGGGACAATATCTTGCCCTCATAAAGCTTACAATAAGTTAGAAAAGACTGATAATTGGCAACTCACACACAGAATATATCACCTCTGTGAAGGATTACTATGAAATCCCACCATAAGCAATTCTAGCTCCTGCAGTCTAAAAAGCTGAAGATTGGGAAGTACTTAATAATACTCAATTTAAACTTCATCTAAGTACTCTGGGAAAGAATATTCTAGGTCAAGGTTAAGTATTCACTAAAAAGAAGTCTTAGAGTTTATCTGAATAAGAATAATTACTTTATAAGTTCAACTGAAATACAACTGTATTAAATGATTGCCACGAAATGCCAAAAAGATAGTGTCAATACTCTTCTAGGTTTTGAAAAGTTGACAAGTTTGATGATACCATAGCAATAACAAATAATAACTATTTGTGCTATATTGTGAAGCAGTATCCATGAGATTCTCCTTGAAATTGTTTGACACTGTAAGAGTTATATATATAGTCTGATAATCTTTGAATCAGATTTGGTTAAAAGGATCTGGAATTTATTGATGTCTTAGGCTATCATAAACATTTACTTTAATCTTCAACTAGAGAAAGAAGTTTTTAAAGTTTAGTTTAGGCCATTTATGTTGACCTGAATTTTAAAGCATGTTGTGAGTGGATTTTCTCTCATTTCCTACAATATTAATAAATAAATTGCTTTTGTTGCTATTTCATGTACATTCATTCAAATAAACAGGACAATTTATGTAAATATAACTATTTTACAAAAACTCATTATCTGAGAAAATCATGTTACAGTCCTCTTTGAAAGTTCAATAAGGAACAGCATCTATGCATTTTTAAATCTGCCAGTCTATTCATGAGAGAAGAATTATTGAGGTTTTCTTTGACAGCTCAGAGAAACTGTGCCTAGACTTCAATGGTTTAAACCAATTATATGGCCCCTATTAAAGAATGGCTTCTTTTCTTTGACATTATTGTTTTGATTTGTTCTTTCAGAGAATAGTAAGGAAGAGCCCATCCATGCACTGTGACTATGCGCATGGTGGAGATACTTCAGGCTCTAGTTTATAAGTATCCTCTGTCTTAGGATTTAAGAAAATTTTGAAGCTGACACATTCTAAAAGAGTGAAACCATTTAGAAAAGAAGAAAATCATGATCTTCAAAGTCAAACTGTTCAGAAAAAATAGAAGTAAATCTCTTCAGCCAATCTGTGCTCTCTTTCCCTCTCTCCCTCTCTCTCCCTCTCTCTCTGTCTCTGTCTCTCTCTCTCTCTCTCTCTCTCTCACACACACACACACACACCATATATAGAACAGCACAAATAGCTCCCTTTCTTTTCTTTTTATAATTCTTATATGGTGAAAGCATATTAGTAAGAATAGTAACATAAGATAAATACAGTAAGATATCAAATAAATAAAAAATTCTTATAAAATAGATATCTTATAAAATCTTATAAATACATGTATAAAATAAATAAATAGTATAACTAATGACAACATCTACCAGGTTATTTTCAAACTTTTAAAACTCAAACAATAACTCTATTTATTTACAGGGAGCCAGTTTGTGTGTTGTAATCAGGTTTTTCTGGGTATTAATGCTTTTCCACGTACCATCTTACTTATTCTACCAGCCTGATGAAGTAGACACCATTTATCTAGTTCTCTTTATGAGAAAGCTGAGGTTTAAAAAGTTAAATATTATGTCAAAATTTTTACAATAAGAAGATGATGAAGTTTTTTATTCAAATCCAGGTCTTTCGAACATTATAAGCAGTGTCCTTGCTTAATGTGTGCTACATTGCCTCAACTACACTTGCACATTAAACGAATCTTTTTTGAGGGTCAGGTTCTGGAATCAGCAAAGGAGGGGGAAAAGTAAATATATTACTCTTAAGAATTCTCTAGCCATGTTTAGTTTTTCAGAAATTCCAATTGAGCATTTTTTTCTTTTTTTTTTCTTAGTTTTTGGAACTATAATATACTATTATTTCTTTAGTTGAACATCAGAGGAAGCTTGCAGGATATGAAAACATGTATTTAAATACTAGAATCAGCTTTGGAACAGCAAGATATATTATGAGAGGCCACAGAAATGAAACTGATAGAATTAAATTCATGTTTTCTCTAGGTCATACAAACTGAGTAGATTTATCCCACATCATTTAAATTGTTATTTTCTCCCCTTCCTTCTTTCCTCTCTTCCTTCCTTTCTTCCTTGCTTCTTTTTTTCTTCCTTCCTTCTTTCCTTCTTTTTTTTTGTTTTTGGTTTTCTTATTGAAAAGAAGGGGTGTTTGCTAAGCCCATAAGTGAATTCATTTGAATTAATTGCACATATGATAGTTCCAAAAATTTTTATTATACTCACAAATACCATAATACTTATGAGACGATACACCAATCTTCAAAATATTACATAAAATTTCAGTATTTTCTTAAAAATTTACAGCATCAGCTGGCTTTTTAGCTATTCTTATTCTCAAGGGAAAAGACACTAAGATGGAAAGATTTTATCTAAAATGGTTGCCACTGGTACACTCTTTATTTTTAGCTAGGGCAGTAGCATTAGTTAAAAATATAAGCTTGGAAATTCAGATCATATTACAAGAGCTTTTCCTTTCTACAGAGTCATATATAGCAAACTCTGATACTGTATCTTAAGTTTTCACTAAATGACACCAGTATAAAACAACCATATGAAACTCACCACTGACATGTTTATAGAATCTAGTGTTTTATACAGACCAAGAGAAAATATTTGTCTTGATCCTAAGGCAAGGAAACTATTCTTCACTGAATAGCCAACATGATTTTGACCTCATGACCACAATAAATCTTGTAACAGAATGGGCAGTGTTCTTTCTTTGCTTTATCCAGTACAAAGCTCAGTATTATATCTGAGACCCACATTTAGCAATTATGTAGTGCATGATGGCATCTGAACTTTGTCTCCGAGGTTTATCTTACTATTTTACCTAATTTTATCTTCATCTTATCTATATGCTTCTATCCTGGTATTCTAGATATTTCTCTAAGTCAGCCTCCGGCCTTATCTTGATCAAAGTAGAATTCAAGGAAACAAAGAAAGAAGTAAAACATAGTCATCAAAAATGATTAGATATCTCTTTGGGGATTCATGAAGTCAATTGTTAACAAGACCTATAAATCATAGCATGCCACAAGGCTAGAGTTATGATTTCTTTCCTGATCAGAAAGTTCTAACTGAATTATAGTAGAAATTTTTCTTTAGAAAGAATTCTTTAGAAAGATAGCAATGGGGGCCATAGTAGTAAATGAGACAGGTATGTCTCTTATTAGAGTATTGGGAAGAGATAGAAAAAACAATCAAACAAACAAGAAATTATACTAACCTGTGATAAGTGCTATAGGAGAAGAGACTGGAAGCACAAGGTTAAACAAATAAAACAATGGAAGTTTCTGTGAACGTGTGTGTTTGAACCTAGAAACGGTATTTAGGATTAGACTCTCCAATGATTAGGAACTATCTAGTCAATGGTGTTAAATTACAAAGAAGAATAGAATGACCCAGTTCTCCTGTATATTTTTGAAATTACAGCTAACAGTGTTGCATTGAACTAAAACCATGGGATTCACAAACATGTCCTTGTTCCCTTCTTTAAGCATCCAGGTACAGATATGTCATTCATATACTGAAGTTTATATCTGAGTATATCTGTAGTCTATCAGTAAAATAACTCAAAACTTCAGCATTTATGACATCTTTCCTTACAAAATGGACCTCTGTTTCAATTGCCTTGCTTATTTGTGGTCAATAACAATTTGAATGGGATGAAATCATTACAAACAAAACTGAGGACTTAAATTTAGCATAAGAACTGTATAGGAATATCTAAGTATACATATTTTTATATACTTACTATATTCAATATGTACATAGGAGAAAACCTGCATAGTTATTGTCAGGATTCCTAAGTGTGAGAATTTTGTCTTGCTTTTCAAAATCTTCCCAATAGAAGACAGCTGGCCAAACATTTGAACCCATTATTTCCAATTTGAGCTAAATAAACAAACATAAAAGAATCCTTTCCCAGTGCTGCTAAATGGAACCATCTTTCTCAAAATGAGAATCTCAAGTTTGAAAGACTATTTGCCTAAATACATTCTAATGCCTGGATAATTTATTTAATTTCATTCTGACGAAGTCATTCAGAGGCATCACTATTACTCTTCAAATCAAAGTGACACCGTGATTAAGTTCACATAATTCTAAACAATTCCTCCCATTTTGGAGAAAGGCAGAGAGGAAGAACATCACCAAGAGCCACATCTAGTCACATTTTCCCAACTGCTCTTATATTGAATGGAATCTGTCCTATTCCAGTAAGATATCAATTTTAGTATATATTTTCTTTTCTTCATTTCTTCTATTAGTACTTAAGGAACTTCAGTTCCATGTCTTTGAAAATATCTCCCAAAACAACAAAGTGTTATAAATGACAACTTTACAAATGTGCTTCACAGGACTTTGGGAGTGTGAGAGTCGAGACAGCGTAATTATCTGTAGTGTTTATTTAATAAAGTCTGAAGAGAACCCTACAAGTCACAGACATTTGAAGAGGGTCAACTTGATCATTGCAATCTCTTCCTACCTGCCTCTTTGGAAATCTGCGTGAAGGACTCCACACCTTTCTCTCCATAACTTCCTTCAGATGCGAGAGTAGACACATAATTCCAGCCTAGTGCCTTTACAATGTCTACCATGGCCTGGGCTTGGAAGGAATCAGGTGGTACCACGCGAGAGAAGAAGTCATAGCGTCGGTCATCACTTAGCTCAGGTGCTGTTGATGCATAACTAATCTGGGGGATCTGCAAAGACAAAAAAGCACCACATGAGAGTGCACAATCAGGATATGTGAGAGACTCATTTACACTTATGAAAATTTACTCAAAATACAGGGCTTGAACTACAAAGGGGGTGTATGTTTTACCAAATACCAACATGTAATTTTAAGCCACCTAAATGCAACCATCTTCTTCTTAGCAGCACAAAAGTATTGTTATTTTGTGCCTCGTCCTTTTATTTTCTCCTCTTAGGGAGAGACAATGAGGTTAGCAAAGGCTTTCCAAGGTCAGTTCATGATTGTTTAGTAAGAAGGGATTTATAACCATCCTACCAAACATTGTAGATCATTCTTTACTTCTTATCAACAAATAGAAATAGAAACACATCAACCTATCTGGAGCATATACAGAGATTGGTTTCATTGGTACATTTTGTGAATATTGGTGGATACCATTAGCCATCTAACATCAGTTGGCTATTGATGACATGCAAGAAAATATCTAATAAGCTGCCTGCATTATCTAACTTATTTTTCATAATAACTCTGCAAAGTAGCTCAATAATACCCTTAGACTCAGACAAGGGAGTTTCCTGACCTAAGGTCTTCACTCCAGTGTCTTAGCACCTTGGAGGACCTTCCTTAAAAATTTCAAAATTTCCTTCTGGGCTCTGGGAAAAAGCTGTTGGTACTATCTGGGTAGAGCCCACTCAGGTTCTGAGTCCCATCTTTTCCTTAGGATACCTTCTGACTACCTCAAATGGCATTCACAAGATGTCCTGAGGAGCTCTAGAACATGTTAGAAGGAGCTTTAGAGCAAGTGCCCTGCAGGGGTTACCTTAAGGTCTCATAGAAAGGCCCTGAATAAAAATCAGATTACTCACTTTTGCCAGTGTAGTATTTATTTCATGGGATCATATGAGATTAGATGACTAGAGTAGTTTTGACACACTGATATTAACTAAATCACATTTTTCATATAAAAAGAACTGCAAAAAATGTTTGCCTAAGGTCTCAAAAACCCTAAGGGTAGCCTCAAAGAAGCCATAAATGAGAACCCTGGCATAAGACCGAATCATTCAGGACCCCTATGCTAGTTACTTCTAAAAAGTACTGTAACAGTCTCCCACCCTCATTCTTTCTCTAACAAGCAGTAGACAATGTTTGGAAAATTAATTTTCATGTAATAATAATAAACTGTGACAAAATTCTGCTTATAACCTCTCCCAGGATTTATCTTTGCTTTATCATAACATTTTTTTAGATGAAGCCCAGCAGTCCTGTTTGGCCCAAATATGCCCACGCTAAACGCAAGTTGACCCTTTGAGACCAGAAAATTCTACTCATTGTTAACCTATTTATCTTCTTCCTTGGTTTACTTATAGTGTACCCCTCTGCAATTGTTTAAGCCTGGTTACTACTTTTGTAACGATCATTACTTTGCTAACATTTCTCAGTCAGCATTAGACTTGAGTTATGTGACCCTGATAACAGATGACCCACTATCTTTCATGCAGTTTACCTATGATGCAGTTCTGCTCTAAGATCTTGGTAGGTGAGCAGGTTTTCTGTCCCTGACTCAGCCCACAGCTAGTGTGAGGAAGCCTCAGTTACTGAAGTAGTAAGGTTTAGTAGAAGTAAAATTGGATTTGGTACTGACAAGATCTGGGATCAGAGCTTGATATTTTTGTTTGCTAGTGTTTACTTTGGTGAAGCTATTTCATTTCCATGAGTTGGTTGCATCATTAGTAAAATGTTGTTTTGAGACACAGGGAACATGAATGTGCATTACTTAGCATAATACCTGGGACAGAATGGGTGTTGAATACATGGGAATAATAAGGATCAAATTAGAGCAAAGCATGCTTTTCCTGACTAAAGCTGCCTGTCCCCCACATTTGAGGAGGAATGAGGTTAGCATGGGAATTCCAAGGTCAGAGTCATGGCTGTTTAGGAGGAAAGTTCTCTATGACATGTTATCACAAATATTTTTGTCTTTGTCCAATGGCAAAGAAGATGTTTGTATATGTATATATTACATATTTCTATTATTATTACTTTAGAAGTAATATCTACTATTTATTCAAGTTTTTTGTGCTAGTTCATGCTATAAAATTTTATATCAATTGCCTTGTCTAATCATCAGCAAATACTCTATATTATATCACAAGAAACTACATTAGGCTATATAGTACTATCATTAACTTGTTTTACAAAAGAGGAAATTGAGGCTTAAAAGAAGAATATGATCTTGACTTGGATCAAAAAGCTGTAAAATAGAGAGCACTATTCAAACTTGAAACTGCCCAATGCAAATGTCTGTAGTCTATTATGATATTTTGATGAATTGTTACTAAAACATTTTAAAAATAAAACAAGGAAGGCCAGTAGATTAATGAAGTCTAGACCAATTTTAGCTCACAGCACTGGCTACATAGTCAGTAAAAGTTATTTTTCCTGTCACTCCTAGACTACTGTTCAAACATCTTATTTAAACACCTTGGTAAGGCTCACACAAATATCTTTTTTTTTTAATTTTTATTTTAAAGATGTGGGGTACAATGAAGAGATATGTATACAAATGTTCATTATGCGGGTACCCTTGTTGATGAGGTGTGCCCCCTCTCCCAGCAGATTCCCACTACTGCCAATCCTTTTATTATAGTATTACCATAATTGTTCAAGGTTGCTTATGAATGAGAACATGTGATACTCAGTTCTTTGTTTCTGTGACAGATCACTCAGTATTATAGATTCTCAGTCCATCCAAGTTGCTGTGAAGTTCATAAATTTGTCCTTCTTTATGACTGTGTAATACTCCATATTCCATCGTGTATATATATGTACCACGATTTTTTTTATCCAGTTCTTTTTCAATGGTCAGCATGGTTGATTCCATATTTTTGCTATTGTGAACAATGTAGCAATAAACATTCATGGGCAGGTATCCTTTTTCATAGAGAGATTTGAGTTCCTTCAGGTATAGTCCCAGTAGGGGGATTGCAAGGTCGCATGGAAGGTCTATTTTTAGATCTTTTAGGAATCACCAAACTCTTTTCCACAGAAATTGTACTAGTTTACACTCCCACCAACAGTGTAGAAGTGTTTTTTTTACTTGCATCCTCTCCAGCATCTGTTGTTTTTTGAGTTATTGATGATGGCCATCCTGACTGGAATTAGGTGGTTTTAATTTGCATTTCTTTGATGACTAGTTAAGACTGAGTGTTTTTTCATGTATCTGTTTGCTGCTTGTATGTCTTCTTTTGAAAAGTGTCTGTTCATATCTTTTGTCCACTTTGTAATGGGCCTGATTTTTGTTTGTTTGTTTGTTTGTTTTTTCTTTTCTGCTTGAGTTCCTTGTAGATACGAGATGTTAGGCCTTTGTCAGATATACAGCTGGCAAGTATTTTTTCCCAGTCTTTGAGCTGTCTCTTCACCTTCTTGAAGGCTTCTTTGATTTTGTAGAAGCTTGTCAGTTTTTATGACATCTTACTTGTCTCTTATCTCTTATAGCATGGGCACTTGGAGTTTTGATCAGGAATTGGTTGCCAGTTTCAGTTTCCATAAGGATGTCTCCCACATTTTCTAAGGTTCTTACATTTTAAGGTTTTACATTCAGTCTTTGATCCATGTAATTTTTGTGTATGGTGATACGTAGGGTTCTTGTTTTTAATCTTCTGCATGTGGTCAGTCAGTTTTCCCAGCACCATTTACTGTACAGGTTCTCCTCTCCCCAGTTGTTAGTGGTGGAGGCTTTTTTGAAGATTAATTGGTTGAGAAATTGAGGTTTTGCTTCTGGAATCTCTGTCCTGTTCCATTGGTCTATATCCCTGTTCTTTTACCAATATCAGACTGTTTTGACTATTGTAGCTTTATAATAAAGTTTAAAGTGTGATACCTCCAATTTTTTTACCCCTGAGGAATGTTTTGGCTATTCGTGGTTGTTTATGTTTCAATATGAATTTTTGTATTGTCATTTCCATGTCTGAGAAGAATGCTGAATGCTACTGGTAATTTAATGGGTATTGTGTTAAGTCTGTAGATTGCCTTGGGTAGGATGGACATCTTAACAATGTTGATTCTTCCAATCCATGAGCATGTAATATTTTTTCCATTTATTTGTGTCATCTTTGATTTCTGTGAGCAGTATTTTATAGTTCTCATTGTAAAGTTCTTTCACTTCTCTGGTTGGGAATATGCCAAGGTATTTTTTTTTTTTTTTTTGTGGCTATTGTGAATGGGATTGTACTTTTTATTTGGGTTTCTGCTTGTTTATTGTAGGTATATAGAAGTGCGACTGTCTAAAAGCAGCAAGAGAAAAAGGTCAGACTACCTAGCGGGGAAGACCAATTAGAATAGCAGCCGATTTATCTACAGAAACACCTCAAGCAGGAAAAATTGGAGTCCAGTCTTCAAAGTTCTCAAAGATAACCATGTTAACCAAGAATTACCTACCCAGCTGAGTTTCATCAGTGATGGAAAATTAAAATCCTTCCCAGACATTCAATCCCCCACCTCCAGACCAGCTCTATCATGACAGGGATAAGCTCTAACACCTCAATGATTAGCCTGAATGTGAATGGTCTAATAGTTTTCAGTTTATTGTCTTTGTATTCACAGTTAAACAAGCCATATTATAATAATTTAGTTTTCTTTTCTAATTACATCAGTTATAATTGCTAAAAAAAAAAAAAGATCGTGGAGAAAATTGCTTTTCCTTTTTCTATTTCTCAATAATGACCATTTAAATATCAACTAGTATTTATTCTAATTTCTTATCTTGGCAAAAAATGTTTATTGCCAAATGAAAAATTTGTTTATTATTTAAAATTGTATTTTGTCAATATACAGATTGAGCTAAAACTCATAAAACTCATAGTTCATTTCTTTTTTCTTTCTTTTTTTTGGGGGTTGTTTTTGAGTTGGAGTCTCACTCTGTTGCCCAGACTGGAGTGCAGTAGCACACTCCCGGCCACTGCAGCCTCAACCTGCTGGGCTCTGGCGATCCTTCTGCCTCAGCCTTCCAAGTGGCTGGAACTACAGGCGCATGCTACCACGCCAGCTAATTTTTGATTTATTGTAGAGATGAGATCTGGCCAAGTTGTCCAGGTAGTTCTTGAACACATGGGCTTAGGCAATCCACTCACCTCAGCCTCCCAAAGTGCTGGGATTACAGGCTTGGCCACCAAGCCCAGCTTTCATTTCTTTATATTTAGAAAAAGATTCTTATAACTTAAAGGAAACTTCTAGATCATATGGCCCTAAGTCTGTCTCTCTATATAAATTTATGACTCTCTTGAGCAACACTCTGGGAATCTCTATCCAAACTTTGTGTCACCATTTATAGTCATGATTTTTGAAAGCACTTCCTTTATACTTGCTATTTATATGGGCTGTCCTTATATTTACTTGGGATATAGGATGGTACTTCTTCAGAAAATCTAGATAAATCCATTCTATGGACAATAACAAAATAATTATAATAATATAAGTCATTTAGCCTTTTTCCATGTGTGAAACATCATGCTCAGTGCTGTAATACATTATTTTAATCCTCACAAATAATATCAAATAACAAATAAAGAGATATAACAACATATCAAAATAATTTCTAATTTTATAAATAAAGAAGTCATGGCACAAAAAGATTAATGATTTCTAAGGTTACATGCATTAAGTGGCAGATCTGGAATTCACCTAAAGCATATTTATGAAGACTTTACTCCTAATCCCTGTCCCATAATTTCTCTTTAAAAAAACATTGTGTTGGTTAGAAATCATCACAGTTTATCATTTCTTTCACCTGCATTGATATGAATTAAGCATCTCTCTCTCTCTACTTCATTTTCTATCTGCTGTACTATATACCCTTGGTCTTATAACTTCTCACTCTCTTTCATGATAAAGATAAAAGATATCCCCCAATTTTTTTTTTTTTTTTACCTATTTGAGAAAGATGTTCTTTCCACGTCCTCAGCAACATTTTTTATCTTTTGTATTTTTTATAATAGCCATTGTAGCAGGTATGTAGTGATATCTCAGTGTGGTATTGATTTACATTTCCCTGATAATTAGTGATGTTGAGAACCTCTTTATATACTTGTTGGCCATTTGTATGTCTTCTTTGAATAAAAATCTTTTCAAGTTCTTTGCCTATTAAACATGTTTTTCTACTATTGAGTTGTATGAGTTCTTTATATATTTTAGATACTAACTCTTTACCAGATATTGATTTACATGTTTTTTACCATGTAGTAGGCTGTCTTTTTTTTTTTTGCTGATTTTTGTCTTTGTTATGCAGAGTCTTTTTTGTTTGATGTTGCTCCCTTTATTATTTTTCCTTTTGTATTCTTTCCAAGTACAATATAAAGGAGCTTTTCTTCTTTAAATCACTGTTGACATGTTGCCTATGAAAGTATCATTACAACTTTAGTTATATTGACAAAACACTGTAAGTTGTACATGGTTCTAGGATCCTATTTTGGGAAGAAAATGTATTTATTTCCTTAGAGATACTTCATTATAAGATATTCTACATTCTCTCAAATACATCCATGTCCTAATCCCCATAATTTCTGAATATGTCAGGCTACATGATAAAGGGAAATTAAAGTAGAAGATAGAATGAAGACTGCCAAACAACTGATTTTAAGATAAGAGAAACATTCTGAATTATCCAGGTGGGCCAGGTATAATTCACAAGGATCCTTAAAATGAAAAGAGCAATGCAGAAGAGAACCAATAGAAATGGCCACACAAAAAGGATATGACTCAACATTGCTGATTTTGAAGATGGAGAAATGGGGCCATGAGCTACGGAAGATGGGTGGTCTCTAGAAGCTGGAAAAAGCAAGGATGGTTATTCCTCCCTAAATCCTCCAGAAGTAACACTGCTCATCTAACACCTTGAGACCCATTTCTGTTTTCTTTACTTCAGATTTGTAAAATGAATGTGTCTTGTTTTAAGCTACTAGCTGGATAGTAATTTGTTACAACAGTAATAGGAAACTAATATAGATAGTAATTATCTTTAAAAAAAAAAAGATAAGCTACATCTTCAGAGTCAATACCTATGCAAGAATTCACACTCTCATATTTGCAATATATTTTCTGGCATCCAAGTCTCCTCCTCTATAGAAATCAAATTTTTCTCTAGAGATTTTTTTATCAGTACTTTCTAGAAATTTTTTTTTGCTACATAACACTAAACAACTTAAAACACTAATTAAAACCAAATTTTTCATTTTTATATTGCTCTTTCAGGTGAATTTACCACTTCTGAAATTCATATGTTGCTGCTTTGTGCTAGATGTTGTGATCTTTCTAATATCACTGAAGGATCAAGCATTTCTTCCCAGTGTTCTTAATGTGTTCAATATGGAAACAGCAAGTATCACAAAACACTGAAATCTCTGTGCTATTCTTCCCTTCTCTTTTTAGTGGTTTTAAAAATCAAACATCTATAGCACTTAATCATATTATTTAAGAAGCTAAAACATGTTAGCAATATGAAAAAACTATCAAAATATAGTAAAGGGGAAATTTTGTTCAGGCTTAATAAGGGTAATTAATTATATTCACTGTGTCTATACTTGTCAATGTGTCTTCAATTTCTTTTTGAGTCTTAACAGGAAGTTATGTCTAAATGTATAGGAAACAAAAAATACACTTTAGAAAAATATTCTTTTCTGTATTTTCTTTGAATTCTTTCGCTGAGTTTAATAAATACATGCTTATCATATAAATGTATAGTGAACATATATTTATAGTTTATCAATAACAGCACATCTACATTGATTTTCTTTACTGTCAATTTAAAGCAATTGTGAAAAAGAAAAATTATAATTTAAGCCAATATTTTAAAATCTTTAGTAATTTGCAAATGCATTTCATATTTTTTCTTGTGTGTTGCACCACAATAATGAGTACTACCATATGCTTATATTTCCTAATCTGCTATTTACTTAATAGTTTCAATTTTGCACCTTCGTATGCTTAAGTAAGTTAAAGTACAAAAACCCTATTTTATGTCAACCAGTATGCCTATAAAATGACGATATGTTTATTTGAGTGTGAAAGAGAAATATTTAATTATCAATATTATCAATGATATCTTAAGCATACAAAACATTGTCTTATAATTTTTCACATTTATATTTTAATTTATATCTTCCAGGTTTTCAGTAAAAAGATGAGTCTTCCATCTTGCTGATTGTACATGTTGTCACCTAGATTTCAAGGCTATACATTTTCATAATTGTTTTTTATTTAAGGATTTTAATTCATCTAGGATCTACTTTTTAGATATTATGCACTAGGAATTATATTTTTAAAAATTAATAGCCAAATGAATAGCCAGTGTTTTAAGAACAAAAATATCTACTTGCATGATATTATAATTTGTATACATTTTTATTTAAAATAATATCCACATAAGCACAGGTATTGTAAAAGTTAAAGTGATAAATATATCTCATCCTCTTAGGTGATTTACAAAATTCACTATTCATATATAAAATATTTACATTTCCTTTTTTTAAAGAAGCTAAATTTTCTCTGGCGTGTTACCTTGTATTTATTGAGTATGCTACTTCTCAGTTTGAATGAACTGATATAATTTGATTTGTTAAAGAAAATGGCACGTATTTGTTTACCCAGGAGTCTATATTGCATTCACTTCCTCTTAATGAGTTTCAAGTGAAGAGTAAGGCAAAATTAAGAACAAAAGGGAAAAAGTAAGAAAAAAGTCTTACTTTTTCTATATTAAGATTAAGATATGAGTTTGGGAAATGTTATGTCTGATGACTTGAAAGATGATGGTTCTTATTTCAACGTGATTTGTGTCTGTTGATTTTTCTTCTCTTGATTGGCCGCTACTCCCTCTATTGGGCAGCCAACACCTGAAATGTCCATAAGCCATTTTGCCTTTCTGAAACACCACACTAATTTCACTTCTCTGTGGCAGTCTTTAGATAGTTGAAAAACATGTTTCCTTCCTCTAAGTCTCTTTCTAAAAAAAAAAGAAAGAAACAAGCAAAGAAAACCAAAAAAAATCTCAATCTCTCCAATTATTTATTTCAAGACACAAGTCTCGTGATGGTCGGATAGAAAACCAGTTTTAAGTAATTAAGTTCTGAGACAGAGCAGTTCTCATGCCTCAAAATTATCATTTAAAATTTATATTGATGTCAACTTACCTGATGATTTTTAAGCATGAAAAAGCAAACAGAGGATAATAACAAAAATAAAAATCATCTTTCAAATCATCAGATGTAACATTTCCCAAACTTATATCTCAACCTTAAATTAGAAAAAATAAACCCAATTCCTTTGATTTTTAATTTTGCCTTTAAAACATTTATGTAAATTTGTAGTTCTAGGAATTCCTGTAAATCTAAGGAAACAGGGAGGAAAAAATTCAAGAATAATTAAAATGAACACGAATAACTCATATCATATATACTTATAAACACTTTTGAGACATAATTATATTAAATCAATACAAGAAATTCTGATAATTGAATTATTTTGGTGGATTGAAAAAATGATCAAAAGTTAAGATATATCCAATTAGCAACACATGTTAATCACAAGGAGGCACTCAAAGCTGTGTCTTAATTAACCTCCCCAGTGTTTGCCCTAAAACATACAGTGAGCTTATAGGAAGGTCAGTCGGGTCCATTGATGGGTAGTTTATGGAACATAGTGGTTTCCTTCAATAACAAGTGTCGCAATTCTATTTAAGCAATTATCTGTTTATTGTTATCTATCTTTCTTGAGAGTATTTGCCCTCATAGAGGGCAAGGACCTTGTTCGTTATTGTTTCACCATTGGATACCACTCTGCTGAAAATAGTATAGGTGCCCAATTAATATTCATTGAATGAATAAGTAAGCCAGTAAAGGAATAAATGGAATACCCTAAGAGAACAAAGACCTTCATCCACAAGACTCTGTGACCAAAGAGACCCACAGCATTTGAGAATTATCCACCCTGGGTAGTTCTCTGATGGGCAGCTTTAGGAACTGGGGCAAATACTTTTTCTCACCATTTCTTTTCCTTGACATGCTTTTTCTTTATTTCCTTTCTCATCATTGTAATGTAGGACAAAGAAAACTGTCATTTGGATGGAAAGTTTAAAGGTGAAGAAACCAAGAAAGTCATTTAGGAAGCTGCTTACTCTGTTTTTTTGTTTTTGTTTTGTCTTAGGCCTTAGTACTGATAACTCCAGGCAACAAATACTATGGTGCCCCAGGGCTCAAACTTTGCAAGACACACTAGTATTTGTCATTTTAAACAGGTGAATTCTGCCTTTCCTTCCCCATATTTTCTCTCCACTTAGGAACCAGGCTGTCAGGAACAAAAAATAAATACAGTGTTTATGGTCCTGAATCCTTGTTTCCGGTTGAATGCTTTGACTTTAAGTTAACAATGGTACTATCAAGTTAAAATAGAAAAAAAGAAAGAACAAATTTAAAGACTATATTAAATCAATCTAGAGAAAATGATTTTATGTTACTTCTAGTACATAAAAGCTGAAACATGAGTCTGTGATGCACTTTCACTTTCTAAGTGTTGACAAGATTGAGTTCTAAATTTAATTGTATCCCATAATTACTACATAGTAATCAATTGCTACTAGGCAAAAGGGTCTCCTAGGTTGGAAACATTCCCCTGTAGGCGTCATCTTGTTGTCAACATCCATTAAAGTAACTGAAGTCCCAAGTCCAGATGTGTTCCAGATTACATTAATACAAATGTTCTAAAAATCTAAATTGTCACCACTACTTCAACACAAACTTATTTCTCATCAAAATGAACTACTGAATATTTGCACAAAAGAAGAAACTATTTCATTTATTTTTTAAAAAAGTTCTGAAATTGGTGTCCTGTATGTTGGCTTTCTTCCTCTTTATATTATATTTCTTCTCTTTGTGTTACAAGGGCAGTGCCTATAGCAAAGCAAGGCATCTGGGGGAACATCTTATTTTTAAAACAGAAAGTGAAGTTCTATTGTTTCGTGTGTATGCATAACTAGGAAAGGCAATACAAAATTCACTAATGCTTGTTCCAAAGGGCAGTTTTCACAAAACTTATAGAAGGCCATTTTTGAAAGTGTCATGCACAATTAAGATAAGCTTCCGTGTACCTGTTGAGATATTAATGAACTCCCAGTGGGACATTATTAAGTTCACAGCCAGCAGTAATTTAACTCTTAGTTCTTATTAAGCTTTATTGATATGAATCTCCCCAAAAAGGGAAAATGGTTAAATAACCATTTCAAGCTCATTCTTTGAAACATCACTCCCTTTGATTTATGCTTATCTCCTCTCTAGAGACTATCTTTTTATATTAGGATGGTTAGGCAGCAATTCTAGCTTTTTGCAATTTAATTTTCATTAATTTATTCAAAATTACCATGGAATGTCTAATAATTTTGAATTAGTTTAAAATCTGGCATTTTACACAACTTTAAATTATCCATCATGATGATTATCATCAATTGTTGCAACTCTTTTTTCCTTCATCTTTCATTTTTTTAAGTTATAAAACACCAAACACCTTCAACATTCTATGAGTGGTATGTAACCATTTTCTTGAAATCCAAGTAGTTTTGTGTGGTACTTGCAAATCATATTTGTTATAGTACATGTTTAAAAGAATGTTTTTATTATTATATCTTTATTAAGTCTTTATATGTACTAGGCATTGTGATGTGTGGTACTTTACATATACAATCTCTTAAATTTTTACAGCACCCTGTAATAGGCAAAAATATTATTGTTATATTCACTATTTTTTCCCCATATAGCATACATTCACCTTTCTTTTTGTTACAGATCCCTGATTTGCCTTGAGAAACCACTTTTCCTCATCTCTTGGTTCCTGTGGTTTAGGTGGACATGATTGCACTTAAGAATGCAGATGTTGGCACATGTGACTCAAGCTGACCAATAAGAACCCAGGATTCCTTTAGCCAGAGGACTGACTCAAGGGACGTCATATAGCCTGATCCAGACAAATGTGAACAAGTAAGATGCAAAATCAAGATGTGGTCAGAATTCATAGATGAAAGAAACTTTTTTTTTTGACTGAAGTGTCTGAGAAGAAATCACACAAGAATATGGTTACTGCTGCTGATGATGATAATGATAATGTTGATGAAGATGACCATGGTTTTGCCAGGGGAAGGTAGGAAACCTAGTTGTCTTACATCCTTTGAAATTAAATATTAGGTACAGGGCTGGAAAAAAAAATATCACTTAGAACTTGTCTTATTCTATTTTTTATGGAACATAGAAAATGAGGAAAAAGTTGATACTTTTTAAAGTGGTTAATAACAGCCAAAATAGCAATAACATCTGTGGGTCCCATCAACCTAGACAAATTTCCAGCATCGATTTCTTTGTCTGTAAAATGAGGTGTATCCTATGAGCCCAAGATACATCAGAGGAAAAAGATGGAACATCTACAAAGTGAAAATTGTATATTCCATACTAATATATAGTGCTATTTTATCTGTGACCATTTCCCTCAACATGTAGCCTAGAAATAAGTGTACTAGGGTGTGTGTGTGTGTGTGTGTGTGTGTGTGTGTGTGTGTGTGTGTTGTATGTAAATGGGATCTTCAAGGCTGTCTCTAGAATAGAGAACTATTTCCTTCCATATTCCCCAGTATTCAAGGACATTGCCCAATGGAGGCTTTTCCCTCCCCAACATGGTACCACAGAAATCATTGGTATAAGCTTTACCAGAGGAATGGAGAGAAGCAAAGGGGAACACAATTTCTATGACCCCTCAGGGTCCTTCCTAATCTTAATTTCCTATGAACTATCCTTGGACAGTAACCTAAAGTTAATCCCTATAAACAACTATATATTAAGAAGCAAAAACTAAACAAAGTAAATGTTTCTCTGAACATTTTTCATGTCTATTAGATATTATCTTAGATCTCTTTCAGACCCCAAGGGCTAGAGTCTCATACATAGAAGTCTGACTTACCAAACACCAAAGGCTGACTTTTAAGGCATTTTGCTAATGATATAAATATCAAATCTCCGTGGAGCAGGATTTCTCAAACTTGGTGTTATTGACATTTGGGCTAGGTAATGCTTTTTTGTGAGGAAAAGAGGGGCCATTCTGGGCAGTGTAAAATGTGTACCATCACCCTTGGCCTCTGTCCACTAGATGCCAGTAGCATATTTCCCAGTTGTCAGAACCACATAACTTTCTAGACAATGCAAAATATCACCTTGTATGTGTGTGTTGAGAGGTATGTTGTCACAGTTTAAGGACCACCAGACTATAGGTCTGTCTGTCAAAAAGGGTAATCAAAATCATAATGCCACAAAAGGAAAGTGAAAGGAGTTATTTATAATATCTTGTAGGCTTTCTATACTTTCTACAATGTGCTTTCCACTTGCCAGACTTTCCCCAATTAGCAGAGCTCCTTGTGTTTTCAAGCTACCTTCAATCATCTAATGTCTTGGCAGAACATACAATAGCAACTCTGCTGCATTGCTCACTTAGTCCTTTATATCAACCCAGCCAAGAGCATGTTAAAGTGAAGAGAGGCTTTTTAAAGAGAGAATAAAATTAAATCCAAATGATTGTTTTGAGAACCACTGGCACTTTTATAAGTACATTCTAGTGAAATATAAAAAATCTTGAATATTCGGGATGATTGAAATGGAGTGTTACAGTTAATTGGATATTCCAGTAAACTGCATGGGATCCTGTATGGGAAGTCCAGTTTTCAAAAAGTTAGTGAACAATAAAGTGCACTTAACAGAAATATTTCTGAATGTGGTGCAATCTTCACTTAATGATTCAGAAGCCACTATCAGAGTCAAGCAGAGCCTTGAGCACATTCATTCTCAATGTACAAGACTACAGATGTAGATGCTCCAGAAGGTGAAGTTAAATCTGTGTTGATCCTTTGATTTCCTGAAAGAGGATTACTTGACAAAAAAAATGTTATTTACCTTTTTTTCATATAAAAAGGAAGAAAGCTTTTTCCTTTTTTTCCTTCTTGCTTTAAAAACTGTTGTACACTTCATAGCCTAAGCAAATAAGCATTTAGTGTTTTTTTGTTACTACCAAAAAAATGAGGAAGAGCAAATGACATATGATTTTTGCATGGTAAATAATTCCTTATTATGCAATTTAGATAATAAAATAACACATCAGCACTGTATGACCTTTTTTGATATTCTGCAAATTTGAGGCATTGCAGATACAATAATTAAGGAAATAGATCAACTATCTACATACTTGTAGGCACCCAGGAATTATTTAAAGAACACATAAATAACTCCATGAGTGCATTCATGCTTTGTTACTCACCAAAAGGGGAAAATAATATGTAGCTTATACAAAGTATATATGACTCATAATCCCTTTTCTCTCAGAATATATATTCTAATCTCATATGATGATTTTTCTTTTGTAACCACTTTGGTGGGGTGGGCACCAAATAAAATGCTAAAAGTTCACTGAGAAGAGAACAACTATTTAAACCTTTGGAAAAAATATTTGCAAGTTTGGAAAAGATATTAGCAAGAGATGTTTCTTAAAATAACTGGGAGAGAGGAGACGGGTTTCCTGAAAAAAAGAGCAAAGGAAAGCCTTTCCCAGTGAAGAGAAATTGTAAAAACAAATTCATAGAGTAATAAGTGGGGTTCCTTTGAAGAAATGAGAGAAACTTGGCTGTTTTGAGGGTAAAATTCATACTTTCACTTAATTTACAAAGAAAAGGATGTGGCAAAGTGACAAAATAAGCAAAATTAAAATCTATTTATTTTGCTTATTTTTCTAGTATAATATAATAATTACTCTTCCAGAATACTAAAATATACAAAATATTTCTAATATATATTAATGCACTCTTAGTAGAATAGGTAGGAAATACACAAACAGAAATCTCAAGAGCTTCTAAGTCCCAAATACCTCCAGGGTGATAACTAAGAGGCTTCTTCACTCAGACACCAAGAATTACTCCACTTGGATTCAATTAGACAAAGTGTCATTGATTCTTCAACAAGGTCTCTGTGACAAAAAATGTTCATGGTTCCATCTGGTATTTGAAGCAGGTCTCTCCCTGCTGTTAGAGGGAAGAAGGAATTTGTTCACTTTGATAATAAGAATCCTTCCTGTGTACAGATCACAGGTGTTGGTGAAAGAAGCAAAATTGAGAATTTGGTTTTCTATTTTTCTCTCTCAGTCCTACTTCCCATATAAGAGTAGAAAAGAGAAAACAAATAATAAAGCTTTTGGAAGGGAAAAGTCTTAGCCATGGATCCACAATGTTTATGAAGTTTATTCAGGGCTAATAGATCCTTATATAATTATTGTGTGTATGTGTGTGTGTGTGTGTGTGTGTGTGTGTGTGTGCGCGCGCATGTGTGTGTGTGAAGAAATGCCTCCTGTAAAATTTCCAAGATAGTTTTTCAGGCTGGAGTAGCCTGGTATGTTCTCTTCACTGCAAATTGTTGGAGATATTGATTTGTTCCAAAAGTTAACATTTTCAATATTCTTTCCTTATACCCAGCAACTTTGACTTCTGTTGTCATGTCACCTGCAACCATATCATCTTCCAATTACCATGATTGCATCTTTTTTACATGTAATTGCATTTTAGGTTGACTGCTTCCTGTGGAGATTAAGGGAGTGAGAGAAAGTCATCAATGGCAGCACTACTAGCTGTATTTTAATAAGTTTGCTTCAAGAAAAATTTTGAGCTAGAGCTCTAATCCCCTCCATAAGGTATGGGATCTTATAAAGGTAAATCTTGGCTGAACTTGGGCATTTTGATCTCTTCCAGATTTTGGTCTTTAGATTTGAGGTTATAAGGCACATGTTAGACATAGAAAGATATCAAGAATGGTCAATGGTAAAAAAAAAAAAAAAAAAAATGTTAGTGCTAATGGAGCCAGATATCTCCTTTACAGAAGAAAACAATGCTCAGAGAGGGAAGAAATTTTCCAAAAGGTACATTGCCACAGTTACTGAGAAATATCCAGAGTCACATCTTTTGACTGGATCCTATAGTGTCACCTCCCCAACACTGTTCTGTTATTTATCCCCTGTAATATTGGATTTCAAAATATTAAAGGCTTATTTTAATGAACAAGCAATATCAATTATGAACTGGTTTGGTTGCAAAAACAGAAAATAAAAAATAGCAATTGTTTGAAAATATGTCTTTGCCACATAAACTAAATTGACAAGTAAACCGTTCAGAGGTGGTATGGCAGTCCAAGTCTACCAGTAGTTATGTTCTACTGTTCCAGCATACCAATTCCATCCTTAATGTCATTTATAGTTTCAGATACCTGCTGAAACTTCAGCAGGCATGGGTTCATTCCAGGCAATAAGAAAAGGAATGTGAAAAAAACAAAGGAACACATTTTTCTGTTGGGTGAAGTCCTTCTAAGTCACCTTCCTATCTTTGCACACAACACTTCCACTTACAAAATAGGCTTATGGGTCACATCTAGTTGTAAGGAACAGTTTTGAAAAATATAAATTTTTAGTTATGCACAGTGTCACCTCATATGAAACTGAATTCTACTACTAAGATAGAGGAAAGACGAGAGAGAGAGAGTGGTCATTATCTGCCACATTCATGAAGGATGGGTAAAAGTTGGTCACATGCAGCTCTAGGCAAGGAAACTTAGAAATTGATACAGTTGACAATTTAGGTGTGGTTACATAAATCATTAAGACATTTGTTTAGAAGGTAAAGAAGACTAAGTTAGCAGACAATACTAACTGGGAAGGTATGTTCCTTCCCTAGTATTATATTAATTGTGCTAATATTTATTGACCACAGGCAATAAATGATGTTGAGAGTGCACTTCCATTAGGATGATCTTATAATGACAACAAAAGGTGCTCCTATTTCCATGAAAGCATTTCAGGCATGACATGGGTATGTTTCTAGTGGAATGGTTTTTATAATGTCCGAACTCTTCTGCTATGAATATTCATAAACTTTTACTAAGCCTGTTCAACTTTCGCCTACCAAAGACTCTTTTTGAATTTTTAATATAGGCGAGTTTAAGTTTCCTTCAGAAAGCAATATTTTGCCCTAATTTCAACTTAAAGTCAATTTTGTGATAGTTTATTGAGAATTCTGTGTTCTTTTTTGCCATAATGTTTCTCTATGGATTGAAAACATACCCATTCCACTTTGCAAAATTAAGAAATCATGATTTAAAAAACAATTTCTGCTACCAAGGACAGGGACATAACTAAAACTATAAAGTGTCATCTTAAATGAATAACCCACAGGATTCCATATATCATCATAATCAGACCATGTATCCTGGGGCAATGAACTAGGAGCATTAGGTGTCAGGTTTCCAGCAGTCAGACTTGGGTCAAGTTTATATTTATATATAGAGAATGAATAGGAAGAATAAAAATATAACTTTCCAACTAAAATGTCAAGTAAAGTGATTAAACTACATTTCACTTTTTATGGTGAATGAATACACTCTGACAAACAAAACCGTCACTATCAAATT
This sequence comes from Carlito syrichta, assembly GCF_000164805.1. NCBI lineage: Eukaryota > Metazoa > Chordata > Mammalia > Primates > Tarsiidae > Carlito > Carlito syrichta. Next base: position 130,020 of record NW_007184600.1, read on the forward strand.
TTAAATGGATTCTCGGAGATCAATATTTTAAGTATTTTTTTTTCTTGAAAGTTGAAGAAATGCTATGCCAAGTAAATAATTTCTCCTAGTTTTTCACAAATAGTTGTCATTTTGTTTTATATTCACTAAAGTTATTTAGGCAAATAGTAATCTTTCTCATATCTATATTAGAAAGCATATATATGTATATATATACATATATATGCTTTATCTCTCATATGTGTGTATAAAAATGCTTTCTCTCTCATATGTGTGTATAAAAAAGACCAAGTTATACATAGTGTCTGTAATATGTAATATATATATATGAATTATGAATTCTGCTGGTCTTTTTTGTCCATCTTTTACCTTTATCTTTCTAGACTTATTCAGTGTGAGTTTTCTACTTGAAAGAATCCTATTTATCCAGGCTGGCACTATCATACCAGAAAAAAGGGTTCACTTTTCATTCTGATCTTAATCTATCGACACAGGAAAATCAATAAGCATATTAAAGAGCCTTGACTTCACTTCTCATAGAGAATTCACTTAAAACTTTCCAAATTTGAAAATTGATCACTTGGGTTAGCCAAACAGTATTGGATGTAATAAAATGTTGAGAGATTTCAAACTGATTTCTCTTAGGCTTGAAATAAGTAAAATATTTGTACATATCTCACTTTTGTGATTATAGTATAAATAAAATTTGTTATTATATTGTATATATTACTAATCACAAAAATATTACAGACACTATGTATAACTTTAAAAAATATGTACCTTCCCAGTTAATATTAAGAAAAATAAACCCCAAATCTTTGCACAGCCTAAGGAATATTCTAACTAGAATCTTTTTTTTAAGACTACTAACATGGAGTAGAAAGCAGTCACTTGGAATTTAACAGGTATTGATAAGGAAAGTGGATGCTGAACTATTAACTCTAAATTATATAAGATGCAGCACTGTCATTAGGGTTAAATGTTATCAATCACTTTCTTTGTAGTGGTGGGGGGATTCTATCCATATAAACTGATCAGATTCTTTCTATGCTCAGTCTGTTTCCTGAACACCTCATTGGAAACATTTTGTGGAAGATGTTAGGAATGCAAGGAGACATGATCTCTCCAGGCATTTAGGGGAGAGAGAAGTGTGATCTTGTGAATATATGGTAAGTGTGGCTGTTGTCTAGAACTGCAAATTGAAGACTATCTCTCCAAATATCTCTTTCCATCTTTTTGGCAGAATGTCAAAGTGTTAGATAATTTTACAAGTGACATCACTTTTTAGTGAAATGGTACACTCTTTTTAAAACAGGCATCCTGCCAATTTGGGGTACCTTTCAGCTACTAGTCAAGAATTCATGGTTCTGGTCACTGCCCATGTTTGTGTAACTTCTCCAAAGTAGAACATATAGATAATTGAAGCTTATTCAACTTGTTGAAACAGACCTGTGTGCATTTTGTTAACAATATTTCAGATAGCGAGTGTCCAAATGATTTCTTAACAAACTTAGTTCATTGACCATGGACGAAAAAAAGAAAAGTTACAGCAATGAGAGCCAAAAAGACAGAGATATACTACAGTGGAAAATGAAGAGTTTTACAAAAAATAAAAATAGAAAGACATGAAAAGAGTGAGACTGAAAAGGGATAAAGAGAGGCAGAGAAGAGGGGACAAACCAAATGGTTTCTTATAATGGCAAACCTTTTAAATTGGGATGTTTAACTTTTTGTCAATTGAGGATCCTTAAATTTCCCCATGATGTGAGTAGTCATTAACTCAGTCCTCCTCCTCACCCCACATAGTCCTGGAAACAGTGAGAGCTTATACGTAAAGCAACACATTGACAAGCAAGATTCCTGGGCATTTCCAAGCATTACTATTATTTGAACCACCAGACAATACTCCTGTGGAAGCTGACAAGTTTTCAGGGTTTTGTATGTGACTAGTGGGTTACCACAGCTATGCTTTCTAGAGCATGGCAATTAAAACATTAGGGGTGATTTTCAATTTACTGCTCTATGCCTGAGTGCCGTTCATTTGACCTCTGTTGACTACATACAAATGGGTGTTTTAGTGCAGAGATACCGTAATGGATAGCACTTTCAGAAATATAATTTCAAATCTTAACAAAGTGCCAGAGCACCAGCCTATTTTGGGATAGAAATCACTGAGCCCATCATTAGTAAAGTTCACGTAAGGTTACAGGCAGTTTGAACCACCTATGTAACCTTCCCAAATAGCCCATCTTCACAACCCGCCAGTTTCTTTGAGCTATTTTCAGTGTGATTTTCTTTGCCTCCCAGGTTGTCCTGATCTTGTTTGCTTTGCAGCAGTAAAAGAGATTCTGATGATCTATTCTTCTATTTCCTGACACCACACAGAACAAATTATAATTAGGAAACCACCTGAGGGGAAGGTGACAATTCAGTTGTCAATTTTCATGGATAAATCCCATTTCTATCAACACAAGCAAAGCAAGCCTCTCACCCTCAAAACACATACTCAGGAGATGCTGTAGTTAGCTGGTTCACTGCCCTGAGAAGAAAAGCAATCGCGAAGATGACAACTCAGAAAATGTGAACAAAAAAGAGAATCCTCTCACTGTAAATATTTTCACTGCTAACTGGTCTCTAATACGGGTATAGAGTGATATGAAATAGTCATTTTACAAAATACCCTTATGAGGCTAACTAAAAGCCGTCACATCACAATATTAAATGAAGCCCAACTGGACACTCAGAAATGAATGAGTATAAGTGTTCAAAAGGCAGAAAATAAGCAAATATGCAGCTTGTGGTGAGAGTGGATTAGCTCAGAATAGATTAAGAAGATGAAACCTTTTGATCTTTAGTCATTTGGATGCATGCTTTAAAAATTTGTTATACAAAGGGATTTTTTTAAAAAAGAAAATCTCAGATGAATTTTTCCCCAAGCAAGCAATCTTTATTTTATGCACGCTCTATGAAAGTCATATGAGGGAGAGTGAAATAAAATTAAAAAGTTACAAATTTAAAAGTTGGATTTTTTATTTGTCTGTTTTTGAGATGGGGGGTCTCACTATGTTTTCTAGGTTGGCCTCCGATTTCTGAGTTCAAGTGATCCTCTTGCCTCAGCCTTCCTTACAGCTGAGACTACAGGGATATGCCACCATGCCTGGATAATAAAACGTATATATAGATCTTAGACTAGCATAGTTATCTTTCAGATATAAAAGGCATCATTAGATCAGTCTGTGGAACTGGAATATGACTGTATTTCATGATTGTCTTAAAAATAATGTTTTTCTTGGATACATTTTCTTTCTTTTTATAAAAATTGTCCATTATGAGAGGAAAGAGCCCCAGATAAAAGTGGGCCTACAAATAAGGCTGAACCACCTACCTGTTATTATGAAAAAGTATAGTTAGTATAATCTGAGAAGGTGAAAGAGTGCTAAATTTTGCTTGTGTTTATCCTGGCAAAATAATGAATGTCATTAATTATTATGTAACTTTAATTAAAATTATTCTAAGTTAACTAAGTTCTATCTCTGGCTTTCCACCATCTCCACCCCCAAGTCTTGATTTCTCTATACCATTCTAGATTATCTGTAGCTCTCCTCTGTAGAGATAAAAGGCCCTACTCTATCAATATCTTTAAATCTAAGCATACTATGCTCCATATTTTAATGTTCCTGAGACTGAGATGTTTCTTTAACCAAGATATTGTCAGAATCAAGGAGTAGTAGTATTGGTCAGCATATATAACTTCTGATTTAATCAGTTCTTTTGCTTCGACCATACTCTTAATACACAATAAAATAATCATATCCATGATCGCTCCATCACAAATGATTCTGTAATACCTAGTGTCTAAGCGTGTAAGGATTGGAGAAAGGGGATCATTAGACATACAATAGCTAGATTAAGACAGGTACTAAGTCAATATAAGAACAGTACAGAAAGATGCAGAAACAAATTCAAAACACAACTGAATACAATGGAGACCCCCAAACTCAGGAGTGGAGAGGCAAAACAGCAAACTGATCTGCAGAAATCGATGACTAGATCAAAACCAGCAGACAAGATTTAAGTGGTCAAGAAAGGTTTTATCAAACAAAGGGAGGCCTAAACATCAGGATATTTATATTATTCCTTTAGAAGCACAGGCAAATCCAGGAAGCGTTAGCCTTCCAGGCTGATGATTCCTGAAAAATTACTGAGAAGCCCCTGCTGGAGTGAGCAATAAGTGAGTCAGGAAGGTAATCTCTGACATAGTGTATTCCAGAACGATGCATCCTACTTTTCTTAAGAAGAGTGTACAACAGCCTATCAAATTGGGCAGCCGATTGAACACCACCATTTCAAGTCATCAGACAGCCTCATCAAAGCAGTTTAAAGAAGATCTGAAGAACACAAACGTTCTTGACAAACATTACTGAGAAGATAAGTAGAAGTGAATTTTAATGGAAGAGAAGAGGGGAAGAGATGAAAGGAACAGATGATGGATACATCATTTGTGTGAATTGTGCATTTACCACTGACATGTTCAGAGATGAGATATTTCTGATTATAGTGATTCAAATTTACCAATTTTACTGTGAGCTAGGGTGCATAATTTCCATCTGTGTCTCAACGGAAAAAGAGGACATTTTCAAAAGTTCCCAGGAATGCTTTTTTTATAACAACAGTTTTCCCTATCCTGATAGTCAAGGTTAAACAGATGCCCCTCCTAACAATAAAGTGATTGTTGAGAGCTTATTAGTTGCTTTCACTACTTGGGATTATTTCTTTTAGACTTAAGAGCTAACCCTTATTTTAAGAAATTATTTATAACTAATGTCAGGTATCTGCCCTGACAGATGTTTGCTAAATAATAAGTGCTAGATGCAAAAACTGTTCTATTTTCAACATTTTAAAATGTTAGCACAGAATTATATTTTGCTAGCAACCATTTTCAAAGTAGAATAATAGTTAAGTAATTATTGTGTAGGTAAAGCGACTACATTTTCCATAGGGTTTTACCACTTTTTTTTTTTTTTTTTTTGCAAAAGAAAGTCAACCTGGTGACCTTTACAAAATTAGTTTACAAAATTTGAAAAGCTAATCATATTAAAACATAAAATTTTAATTAATTCTTAATATGTATCTTCACAGTCATTTTATATGTCAGAATTAGTTTCTTTTTAATCTGTGTTTTGACAATCTATACACTTATTACATACAATTTACAGTGCATTTTCAATCAATATTTAGCTTTCAAAATTATATAATATACTCTTTATAGTTATTTACCCCTTCAACTATGAGAAAGAAAAATGGGTTTGGGGAAAGAAATAGTTAACATAGGGCCATAACTGTAGAGATGTTTGCCAAGATATCTGCAAATGGGTTGCTACACACCAACTTCTCAATGAGGCATACCCACAACTCACCAAGTGTAGGTTTGGTCACTGTCTTAGTTAGCTTTCTGCTGCTGTAACAAAATACTACAAACAGTGATGTATAAAGGAAAGGGATTTATTTGGTTCTCAGTTCTGGTGGCTGAAAAGTTCAAGAGCATGGTACCAACATCTGGCAGAAGAGTCAAAGGTGGAAGTGAGCACATGAGACAGAGTATGAGGAGCGAACTCTCTTTTATAATAGCAGACTGTCAGATAACTAACCCATCATCTCTACAGCAACATTAATCTACTCATGAAAGCTCGACTCTCCTGGTCCAGTCACCTCTTAGTAGGGATGACCTTTCAACATTATTGCATTTGAGATTAAGTTTCCAACACATGAATTTGGGGGACACATTCAAACCATATAAATCACCAGGCATTGCTGTTGTTTTCAGCTTTATACACAAGGTCTACCTGTGCAATGTGGTAATGAATCTTTGCACCATAGTAATTTCAAGTGGCTTTATGTTCACAGATGCTTAAGACATATTCATTTTTTTGAGAATGAGTTATCCTTTCAATGATATTGAGTGGAAGATAGAAAAGTAGTAGGGAGAAGGGATCATGCTAGAGTCTTGGTATAATAATCTCTGGATAACTAAATCCAGCCTTGAATTTGGTACTTAAATATACTGTAATGGGTCATAGGTTTCAGCAAAGTATAGGTAACTCATAACAACTTCATGAATACATTAAAAAATCCATGTGGCAGACAAAGTACCACAAACCCAATTCTTAAATGTAAATAAATGGATGAATGGATGGATGAAAAATCCACAGAGAATCTAATACCACAGCAACAGTCAAATCATCTTGCATTCTATCAAAACTGCTGGGACTCATGGTCAATTAGTCACTTTCTTTTAATGGAACCCACCATAGGAGGATACATTGAGTATCACTCATTTGGGCCAAGTCCAAATGAATGGTACTGGCAGTAATAGAAAGTCCTCACGATAATATTCTTTTACCTATAGGTTAACTCCATAAATACTTATTGAAATCTATATGTGTCAGGAATGCTGCTAGGGGGCCAGGGGCACCATAATGGGTAAGGGGCTTGTTGTCTGGATTTGGAAAAAGAAGGAGGAGAAAAAAAGCCATAGATATAAAGTGTGATGAGTGTTGTAATTTGAATAAATGCAGAATGCTAATGAGGGTGTGTGTAAACTGTGACAGAGCTTGACAGCCATTTAGGATTCCTTTCTACTTCAGTTTTTATAAATGACTCTTCTAACAAATAAAAACTATTCTTCAAGAAGTTATAAGGTAGGCTTATTATGGCCTATGTGTAAAACTAATTCACCCTAGATATGAAGAATGTTATGAGAGGTTTTTTTCTTTTCAGTGTTAAGAATCAAACACTTTTGATCCAAACAGTTTATAGATTTGAGATTTTAGCTGCTTTGGGAAATAGAAGAGAGTCCTTTGTTCACACTTGTTTAAAATAATTCCAAGACCGGGCGCAGTGGCTCAACCTGTAATCCCGCGCCTTTGGGAGGCTGAGGTGAGCGAATTGCCTGTGCCTGAGGGTTCGAGACCCACCTGGGCAACTTGGTGAGACCTCATCTCTACAATAAATCAAAATGAGCCGGGCGTGGTAGTGCGTGCCTGTAGTTCCGGCTACTTGGAAGGCTGAGGTGGAAGGATCACCAGAGCCCAGCAGCTCGAGGCTGCCGTGACCAGGAGCGGCCACTGCACTCCAGTCTGGGTGACAGAGTGAGACTCCAACTCAAAAACAATAAGATAAAATAAAATAAAATAATTCCATATTTAATGTGGGATATATTTTTTGGCAATACATGTAAATATATGTGGTAGAATCCTGGTATAATCTTGTATAATTTGCTCATGGAGTTGATTATTACGTAGATCTTATCATGTGCACAAAAACCGTACATACGTGATAGAAAACGTTTACTACCTAAGGGTATTCATCACATCTATAACAAGATAAATATGTTGTTCAATTTTTTTTGTGAAACATGAACATTAATATTGGCTATAATTATGATAGAGTGGGTACCCAAAACTTATCAGCTTCTCACTCCCTAAAAATATTACATAAATTAAGGTAGCTTCACAACTACATATTGTTCAAGTGTGGAATTAGGAGCTTTAGATTTAGATATGCAGAATTGCAGTCTTCTTTATAAAGTCTGCATTTTTCCATACTTGACTCATAGATTTTTGCTTTCATTTTAGGTTTTCTAGGACATGAATATTTCAGTTATTTTGTAAATCAGCTTTTTGTAACACTGTTACTTCTTTTTTCTAATTTTCCTCCTGAAGACAAATATCTCAAGTGCCATTAACTTTCTTAAATAATATTAGAGACTTTTTGTGCTTGTTTATTTTATCTCTCAATCTCCTAGGATTTTTTTTTTTTTTTTGGCAGGGTCATGAGAGGAAAAAAAATCATCTGATATCTTAATGAAAAATTGTCATCTCTGAAACGTCTTACAATGAAAAACCATATTAAATCAAAGCAAGATAAATTGCATGCAAACATATATTACAATGAAAGGAAATGAGCTATGTAAATCAGGAGCACCCATACTTTTAAAATGTGAGCTGAAGTCATCTTGTAAGATGTTAACCTGATTTTACGCCACTTTGAATAAACCTAATGTGAATTCATCTATAAAAGAATAAACTGTGTTTGTGTATAGATAATGAATTTCTGATTCTAACTGGAATGGAGCAAAAACTGAGAGACAATTATTCTCAGTGCTTTCGAATCTAAAAACCCAAATATGCAAGATTTGATATAACATGAGTGACTATTAAAAACATAGTCATTCTAAGATCATAGGTGTTAGAGCATAAGTCAAATAGGTCATCTAAAATCCTCACTTTATTGCTCAAATATCTAATAATGGTGAAAACTGGTAGTATATATTTGGGTGTAATTTTGGTTTTTGCTAATGTTACCACAAGCACTTTGTGAGGTTTCCAGGATATATGGACCACTAGTCTCATCATGTATATGAAATCTCAAGAAAGTATCACTGACTGTAATCACTCAGCAATAATGTATCGTTGATACCCAGCAGGTATACAACTTCAAATCGAGCATGCTCAGTACAGTCATAATGCAATTTTTTTCAAGGGACCCATTTTAAAAAGTTCTAGGGCGGTAAAAAGAAATTACAAACAAAAATCCATCTCATGAAAGTGTGAATGCATCATATAGGAAAATAATACTGGGAGATTTTTAAGATAATGTGGAAACAAAAGCATACAGAACCTTAAAATGCCAGAATGATCTGATTGGTCAAACACACACACACTCACACACACATACACGCACAGAGACACACACACACACACACACACACACACACACACACACACACACACACACAGTTTCTCGCAAGGGATGAAAAGGTATAAAAGACAGAGAGACTGAGAAATATAACTGATTTTTTAAAAAATGAGATTTCTAGGCCAGGTGTGACTGCTCATGCCTGTAATGCCAGCACTTTGGGAGGCTGAAGCAGGAGGGTTGCTTGAGCCCAGGAGTTTGAGACCAGCTTAAGCAACATAGTAAGATCTTGTCTTTATTAAAAAAATATATATATATATAAATATATATATATATATACACATACATAAATATTAGCCAAGTGTGATGGCATGCCCCTATGGCACCAGCTACTCAGGAAGCTAAGGTGGAAGGATAAGCTGAGCACGAGAGGTTGAGACCATGGTGACTCCAAATCATGCCAGTCTGGATGACAGAGTGAGAGAGAACCTGACTCAAATATAGATAAACAAACAAATAAATAAGAATTCTGTAGGAAAGTTGTTGCAAGGTTTTAAAACCAAGTGTTTGGAAGACCCCTAGTTAATTACAAAGAAAAAAATACAGATTAATGATTATTTTAAGATAAGCAAAGTTATAACTATAAATCACATTTCTAGGATATAAATACTTCTAGATAGGATGCAGTGTACATGTGAAAAAACTTTGGAAAGTGAGAATACTGATGTTCTTGTGATTAAATAAATTAATTTAATGTTTTTGTGCTTTTGTTTTATTCTTAGTGTTTTAGAATTGAAAAAACCAAAACAAAACATACTATAGGACATTTCCAAAGGCATTGACCTATTGTCTTCTGATAGCATATCGCAAAAACCGCATGGAAAAGGTGTGATTTTTATCTTACTACTAGGAAGGAAACGGTCTTTCATTATTCTCTCTCTCGCTCGCTCTCTCTCTTTACCTCTTTCTTTGCAGAGATTTGAAGAATGGAGCTTCTAATTTTTAAAAATTAACTACATATAATGCCACTTTACGCTATATCAAAAACAAACTATTGTAACTTATTTTTTATAGAAAAGTACTAAAGGACAAGCTAGAATACATTTTATCCCTTATCTCAAAAAGATTATATATAGTGGTAAAGTTTCTTAGGAGTTTTTATGAATAATTATTCAAAAGAAAAATGTCTTCCCCTGTGACAGAAATTGTTCTTCTATTTTTCTTAAGTAGGATTTATTGAGAGGACAGAAAAGCTCCCACAGTGGGAGGGGACCTGAAGGGGTTGCCCTGTTCTTCTATTTTTATAATTCATGGTGGTAGTTAAAGAATTTTCTGTACTCATAATTTTTATAAGGCTTACAGTCTCTTGGGACTTGACAAAAGACTGGTCTCTAGATGGCAAGAAGCTCAGGTTTGGATTTAATTAAAAAAAAAAAAAAAGAAAAGGATTTATTACTGAGTAACTTCTATGAGCCTGGCATTTTGAAAAACCGAATTTGCTCATTACCACAAGCACGTAAGCAGTTACTAGTGGTCTAATTTATAATGACGACACTGAGGACTAGTTTGGCTAAGGATTTGACCAGCTTCAACACCCCAGAAGGGTGGAATTCAGGATTTTAAAGTGAACTTTTTATCTCCACTGTCATGTTCTTTCTTTTCTGTGCTCTGAGATGATTGAAGAACTGAATAGGAAAGCATGAGGTTAATTGGTCTTGGGTGTTGGGTTCAATTTCAAGTCTTCTGGATGTCTGGGAGGGCAAGAGACAGGGGATAGCTTAGACTACCCAAAGAAGGAATCCAATGCCACCTTCCAACTGGTACAAGTTCTACCAAGAAAAGATGTTTAGTCCACAGCTTCAGAGATACAAGTAGGTTATTCTATGGTCCTGAGGAAAAGAATAGAAGATGAAAGTCTTGGTCAAGAATTTTATTGAGACCAAGGGTCTAGTGAGGCAAGATCCATATTGTTACATTTTATTTTCAGATACTGCTAGAAAAGAAAGGGAAAGGAAAAAGATCAGACATCTTAACTTGAACTTGTTCCTTTAATATCTGAATCATGAGGTGATGGCGATTTCTGTCACCAAATTAAACATTCTGGTTCTTTACCTTGCAAGGCTGTCATTGTGATGTTTTTCTATCTCCTCAACTCTTTGAGGACTGAGATTTATTTTTCTCTGTATCTCCAGAGCTTGGCATGTGATGAAATCAGTAAACAACCCCAATGCTTCCTAATCTACTCCTAATTCCTTCATACAGTTTCAACTTTACACCAAAATTTCAAATAGTCTGAGTCAAAGTTTTATTCTCCAACTTGGATTCAAGACCTAATTTTATACATGAAGTGGTCAAATATTCCAGGTAGGGCAAATGATCCATTTACACACTCATAATCAATTGAAATTTTGCACACTGAAAGGGAATGTATCTAATTCCTGATTCCTTTTTCAAAAGGCACCAACGATACAAGTATTATATCTTGTTGATCAAGTTATTTTACAGCAAAATAAACTGACATTTAAAAAAAATAGGCTCGATGGGTACATATTCAGGTTTATTACTTGAGTATATTGCATGATACTGAAATTTGGGCTTCATTTGAGTTCGTCACCTAAATAGTGAGCATGGTACCCACCCAACATTTACCCCTCTCCCTTCTTCTCCTCTTTAGAAATCATTAGTGTCTCTTGTTCCCATCCTTTTGCCCATGTGTACTCAGGGTTTTTTTTAAAGGAGAAATAATATAGAGCATCATCTGAAAAGAGTGGGTTCAGTTTTTGCTCCCAATGACTGAAATCTTCAAAGTACAATAATTGTGGGAGAATTTCTTTTTTTGGCACATTCCAAGTAATTCCTTTTTTCTCTGCTCTAGAACGTATTGCCTTTTTGTAACAGCAAAATAACCATATCAATTCTTTACAAATTCAATAGCATTACATTTTAAAAATAAAGGCATCGATAAAGTTTGGGTGTTTTCCCCTCCAAATCTCATGTTGAAATGTGATCCCCAAGGTTGGAGGTGGGGCCCACAGGGAGGTGTTTGGATCATGAAGACAGATCTCCCATGAGTGGCTTTGTGTCTTCCCAATAGTAATGAGTGAGCTCTTGCTCTATTAATTAACAGGAGAGTAGGTTGTTTAAAAGAGGCTGGCATGCCCTTTTTTCTCGCTTGCATCTGCTCTTGCTATGTGACACACTGGCTCCTTTTCCCCTTCCACCATGATTGCAAGCTTCCTAGGATCTTACCAGAAGCAGATGCCAGCACTAGGTTTCTAGTATAGTCTGCAGAAATGTAAACCAACATAAACCTCTTTTTGTTATAAATTGTTCAATCTTAGGTATTTCTTTATAGCAACGCAAAACAAATACAGGCATAAGTAGAGGGATAAAATACCAGACAATGGTAAGAAATTGAAGTCCCAAAGTCAGATACCTGGATGCCACATCTCTCTGGGCCTCTATTCTCTCACCTGAATTAAGGCATAATGGCAGATTATTGTACATATTTAACAAGCAAATAAACACTCAATGTTGGCCAACTGTGGTGGATCATGCCTGTAATCCCAGCACTTTGGAAGACTTGATGACTTGATCCCAGGAGCTCAAGCCTAGCCTAGGCAATATAGAGACCTTATCTCTATTTTTTAAAAGGTGTGAAAACATTAGCCAACTGTGGTGGCACACTCCTGTAGTCTCAGCTACAAGGAAGGCTGAGGAAGGAGGATAGCTTGAGCCCAGGAGGTAGACACTATGGTGAGTTGTAATCATGCCACTGTACTCCAGCCTGGGTGACAGAATGAGACTCCCAACTCGAAAGAAAGAAAGAGGGAAGGAAGGAAGGAAGGAAGGAAAGAAGAAGGAAGGAAGGAAGGAAGGAAGGGAGGAAGGAAGGAAGGGGAGAAAGAAAGAAAGAAAAAGAAAGGAAAGAGAAATGAGAAATCAAATGTCTAGAAAAGTACCTGCACATCATAAGGCTTGCACCCATGTTAGCTACACTTCAGTTGTTGTGATTTACTATTTTTAACTTACGGTAAAGCTAGTAACCCCAGAGAGATGGGGCCCATTAGACAATTGTTTCTGTGGTCAACAAGTGAACAACTACCAATTCTCAAAGAAAGAATTTATTTTATCCCCATCACTACACTCTGTTGGTAGAATCTTTGAGTTTCCCCATCAAACCTAACAGGATTGTATCCTTGAAATAATGCTAATAATGAAGAACAAACTTCACAAATCATAGCATCTTACTTGTAAACTCTGCAGATTTTTTGCCAGGAGTCTTGCATAATAGTCCTCTGGAAGAATGTGAATATTAAGAGTGACAGTGATGAGACATTTGAAAGACAATGTCTAAAAGGGATCCTTTCCTGGCCCTTGTTTTGTATTTAAGTGAAATAATGCCAGGTTGTTAATTTGCCAGAGCTAGACTATGCTGGGAGGGTGAAAGATTCATTTCAACCTTTCAATACATCTAAACTTATTGATTCATGCTCTGTGTTCCCAAACCTTTTATTTGTTCAGAATAGTCAGGAATTAATTTAGAATAGGATAAATACATCCCCTTCCTGGCTCTCTTCATGAATTGTGAGGGTGTGCATTTAAATTGGATGATCTGAGGGACACTGTTTCTCCTAAAGGACTTCCCTAGCAGTCTCCAGGCTTCCCTATCTAACTTTTGTAAAGGTTTAGCTCTTCCCTTGATTTGGAAAAAGAGATAGAGTTGTTCCCCATCAGTATCTTACAGACCTTAACTTGAGAAAAAGGCTCTTGAAAATATTTTTAACATTCATCTATATACCTATCTCATTGTTGGCATGAGGAGCAGGGAGATTTAGGCCTCACAAATAAGTTTCTGCTCAGCACACACAGGAGAAAAGGGATTTGGGAGAGAAATTAGAATATTCTGAACACCCAGGATTTTTCAGGAGCTGGTTCAGTCGCTTGGCATATGTTGCTTTACACCATCATTACACAACGTCAGTAAGTGTGTTATTGCTAGTTTTACAGAAATTGTAGCACAGAGAAGCTAAGCAAATCGTAGAAGCGTAATAACATGGTAAACATAGATGCATAGTAAGAAGCTGAAGCTGACTCTGAACCAATACTGTTCTATTCTAATGTCTGTACTTTTAAAATTACAGCTTATGGTTCAGTTCCTATAATCTGGAGTCTGAAAAAGTTTGGTTTAAGTCAACTCTGGGCCACATATTAGCTATGTGACCTTATATGAGTGACATAGCCTCTCTGAATTAAAACCCACATCTGTAGCCTGGAGCTATTAGACAAAAAAAATCACAGAATAACAAAAATGATGCACGTAAGTCACCTTCATCTGGTGTTTGGCACACAGCACATGCTCAGTAAATGGTAGCTTCTACCTCATTCAGTCTACTCGTGAACAGTCACTTACAGAAAAGCAGAAAGCGACAGCATGCTATCATCAGGGAAGGACAAAACTTAAGTGGGTGGCAGTCATGACCTCTAATTAGGTCTGAGATCAGCAGTGAAAGGAAATCACCATGAACAGGTCATTAGAAACGGGAAAAACTTGATCTATGCCTGATCTTGACTTCTTCCCCATACACACCATCACATATTCACCATGAATTCTAATTAGTAATATATGTTAAACTTTACAAAAGTGCAGAATTTAGATGTTGCCAAGGAGTAAGCTTTGTGGTGAGTTCAACAGAACCAGGTAAGTAGGGAAAAAAAGTTTTATTAATTGGTCCTTTGTGTTTGTATTAAAGCATTTGTGTTTATATTAAAACATTAATGACTTGAGCGATTTTTGTGGTTTTATTAGAAGAAAGGGGAAAAAATCTTTCCTGTTCTTTATTAGAAACAACTGCATTTTCTAGGTGTGCATATTAAATCCTTAGTAAATTTGTTTATTTAAAATTTATTCTGTGGTGTTTTAGAAAAAAGCTCTTAAGTTTATCAGGGTGTCACCAGATGTGAGTGTATAAATAAAAGTTAAATAACTAGAGAATAGATTTTAGTAGAATTTTGACACAATGTTATAATAATTATTATTTTTAACAAAATAGGTTTTGAAGTGAGGTGTGTAAAGGTACTGAGCATCCTCAGAATGGCTTCCATTTGTGTAATAACCTCATTGCTTATTAAACCATTGAAATGTTAAGCAGTCAGCTAGCAAGTTCCACTTCTAGTAAGTAGGTGCTATTGTTCGTGTCTGCACTAGAGTAACCCACACATTAAAAGAGTCATTGAACTTGCAATTTTTCCCCAAAATGTTAAGCTTTTATTTCCATTAAGTCAGACACTTATATTTGCCATGACATAGCTGATGTTAAAATTTCATTATCTACTGCCTGAGAGGCAATATGCATAGCAGCTGTCTTTAGGGCATTTGGAATCAGACAAATATGTGTTCAAAATCCAACTCTGTCATCGAAGACCTATGTGATCTTTGAAAAGTGACTGAATCTCTAAAATGAGATAATTTACAGAGATACTATCACAAAAATATAAGTCACCTATCAGAACACCAGAAGTACAAAAATGACTCAAATGTCAGTTCTCATTTTCATTTAGTTGTGACCATAGATCATCATACAGTTGAGGGTTTGCACAGAATTCTGGTGATAGTTCATGAATTGGGAGTGGGAGCAGGTACCATATTTCATCACACCTTATACCCATACACTGTGAGATGCATCATTATTATAATAACATGAAGAACAGCAATGACAATAAAACCACAATAAAAAACACTGCAAATATATTTTTGTAGAAGCCCTTACAGCATATAACACCAAGAGTGAACTCTAATGTAAACTATGGACTCTGGGTGATAATGATGTGCCCATGTAGGGTCATCAATAGTAACAAGTGTGCCAGTGAGGTGGGGAATGCTGATAAGGAGGAACTTGTGCACATGTGGCAGCAGGGACATATGCAGAATCTCAATTCTGCTGCAAACCTAAAACTCTTCTCCAAAACAAAAGTATTAATACAAGTAAAATAAAATAAAGTCACTGCAATTAAACTGTGTTCTTATAACTTGGAATTGTTAAGAACACAACGTGTTCTTATAACTTAAAATTGTTTTGTATTTATCTCGAAATTATTGTACATTTATTGAACAAAATTTAATTACACAATGATTTGTAAAGTTTGCTCTATAGTGTTAAAAAGTAGTTGAGGTATTCCTAAAATGTCATCACATTCAGGATCCAATATTTCTCAATCAGTTTTGCCTTTAGAAGCATCAGTCTATGCTTCATTATTTTTTTATTTTTTAACTTCAAGGGGTCCATGCACAAGTTAGTTACATAGCTATACTTCATGATGGTGAGACTTGGACTTCTATAGAACCCATTATCCAAATATTGGACATGGTTCCCAAAAGCAGTTTTTCAACTCTCTCCCCTTTTCCTTCCTTAGGAATCCCCAGGGTCTGAAGTCTTTACATCCATGTGTACCAAGTGTTTCACTCCTACTTGTAAGTGAGAGCATGTGGTATTTGATTTTCAGTTTCTGTGTTAACCCACTTAGAATAATGGCCTCCAGCTGTATCCTTGGTGTTGCAAAGGACCAACTGATCTTCAACAGGGAAGACATTCTAAACATTGGGCAAAGGACACCCTATTCAATAAATGTTACTGAAAACCTGGCTCACCATATGCAGAAAACTGAAGTTGGACCCCTACCTTTAGTCATATGTTTCATTATTTTCTACAGAATATTTATCCAAGCTCATTTTGCAAGTTTTGATGTTAGTACTCGCTCACCTGAACGAACTCAGTTTTGTTTCTTCCTCTATGGAGTTAATAGGCTACAGGGAGTGAAGGAGCTTCTCTTCAAAGTCAGTTGGAAGTTGTATTACTATTGTTTTGTTTTACCAATAGTCCTGCAAAATGAGTCACACCAGTCACTTATGACTTTGAAATTTCTTTATTCTATTCTGAGGAATAGGACAATTTTTCCTGCCTTTGACAACACTGCTTAGCATGTGGCACCGACACATGTAGCACCAGTCATGCACATAACTCAACTTAAGTGATGAAAATCGTGGCTATGACTAAGTTCAAGCAAGTGAGGACAAAACAACTGAATGAGAGCTGCCACATGCCAAATTTATGGTAGCCGAAATTCAGATCCATGGCAAGATAAAGCTCAAAGTCAGAGATACAAAAATGTTAAAATAAAAAGTATATTTTAGGAATGATAAAATGTGGAATTCCAATCGGCAAACTATAAGAAAGAACAGGCCGGGCTTGGTGGCTCAGCCTGTAATCCTGTGCTTTGGGAGGCCGAGGTGAGTGGACTACCTGAGCCCACGAGTTTGAGACCCACCTGGGCAACTTGGTGAGACCTCATCTCTACAACAGATCAAAAAAATTAGCCGGGTGTGGTAGCACCCGCCTGTAGCTCCAGCTACTTGGAAGGCTGAGGCGGAAGGATCGCCGGAGCCCAGCAGGTCGAGGCTGCGGTGGCCAGGAGCGGCCACTGCACTCCAGTCTGGTTGACAGAGTGAGACTCCAACTCAAAAAGAAAAAAAAAAAAGAAAAGACAGAACATACTCTTTTCCATGAAAATGGCTAACCAGATCCCTTTTGTTATGAATTTATGGACTAACTGCACAATCCTTGCTTTCCTTGGGATGTGATCTTTGCCATATGCAATGTTAACAGTTTCAAAAAACCTCCTGCCTTTTGCACTTCTGCCAACTTAAATTCTACGTGCATCAGTTTTTGCTCCTTATCAAAAATAATAGGCAACCTGAGGACTATAATTTTCGTAGATAGTCAATCTCAGGCGTAACTTTAAAAAGTCCTAAAATGGGGCTCTCTTGGGGGCTGGTAATATATTCTGCTTCTCTATCCAGGTGCTGGTTATTCAGGTATGTTCACTTTGAAAAAAATTGGAGCTATGTACAAATCATAAGTTAACAGAGCAACAATTTTTTCCTAAATGAAGACAACTATGTGGCTGTGATACATGTATTTTACTGCATGTAAACTATAGTTCAAAGTGAAAAATAAAACAAAAATAGACAAAAAGACCTTGAAATAGTCTGAAGAAATATACAGTTGAAAATAAATGGTAATAATCAAATAATCGTTTATTAAATTATCCTATGTATTAATCATAGACACAGCCACAGCTAAAGTCATTCTTTAAACCGAACCCCTGTTCCTCCAAACCTGTCCATTAGAGACAAGGCCGTCAGTTAACCACTCATGTGAGAAATAGGTTCCTCATGCTTTTCTTCCATTCTCCTGACCCTCTCTAATTTGAATCAAATACTAAGACTTGCTGAGTTTACTTTCTAAATGCATCTTGACTTGAGCCCCTCACAAGTGTTTCTAGTGTCTGGCCCTCATAACTCCTTACTTATACTTTTACAATACAATATCATTTTCAAACAATCTGGCCTCTAGCCTTGCCTACTTTCAATCCATTTTATCACCATGTCTACTAAAGCAGCCAATTGAAATGCATGTCAAGTCCTGTGTCACTCTGCTTATAACCTTGCAATAGTGACTCATCCATGGTACAGGTTCCTCACCTGAGCATGGGGTGGGCTTGCCAGCACCTTACATGTGGGACCATGATCACTCCCTGCAGCCTATCTCCCATCACTTCTTGCTTCACAATTTAAGCTCTGACATCTGTGGTTGACCCTACACCAGGTCACTTCCAATTCTGTATTTCTGTTCAAGTTGCTGTGTTCACTTGAAGCATAGTTCTTTCTCCCATTCTATCCCATCCCTCCTTCCATCTTCCTTCCCATTTGTCTTCTGGTCACTACTTTTACTTCAATTTATGTATCAGACATCACCTTCTGGAAGAATCTTTCCAGGCCTTCCTCCACACATTCTGTGGTGAATGTTCCTCGTTTGTGTTCCCTGAATGGTGTATATACGTCCTATGTGGATCTTGTCAGACTTTGCTGTTGCTTATTTCTACGTCTTTCTCTCCTCTCAGACTACTCATCAAATATATCTCTATTCTTTATTCATCCTGACATTTGCAACCTAGTATCTGGCACTCAGTTGGTGACCTTTTAAGGTTTTATGAATGGAAATGAATGACAAAGGACTCAGAATGAGAGGGCATCTCTAGTAAGAATCATAGTATTTAACCTGAGGTTAAGTAAGTGGATATGATTAACTTCAATTTATGTATGTGTGAGATTTGGGGCATGCTTCCTACTTATTTCTACAAATCAGCATTATGTTTTACATTATATTTATTTATGGTTTTTTTATAAGGAACAATACATATTTGATGCTCATATACTGTGAGCTGACATTTTAAAAAAGTTTTTACAATAATCAAAACCTATTGAAGATTTAGGTGGTATGTTAAATTACTTGGCTAGTAAATGGTTTTCCACAGTCAATAGATTGAAGGTTTTTAGCTTCAATGGTTTAAAATAAATAATGAGATTTAGTCTCTGGGGCAAAAAAATCATGTCCCATATAGATTTTTTAAAAAAGCATAAGGCAATTTACAGTTAGAAAAGTACTGGTGTACTTTTATAGATTAGAAAGGTTTAGCTTTTATTTTTGCTCATCTAATTTAAGATAAGCTAAACAGATTTAATTTAAAAGTGCAAGATAAAACATAAAGAAAGAGAAGTCAATTCTGGATGAGAAGATTGTATTTATAATGGATTCACAAACATGCTCTTTAAAATTGAATGTAAACTGAAGAAATTGTAATAATTGTTTGTAATGGTATTGCTTTTCTCTAAATTGGCATTACCTGCATATAATTAAAAAATAAATATACAATTAGAAATTTTTTTATTTGTTACTGTCAAGCACATTGTTTCACTTGATATTAATTTTTATTTTTAGCACATACAGTTGACTAGAGCAGATGAAATTCTGAAGAGTCCAACTTCTTCCATATGCTGAACTAGAATACTGGAAGAAATGCTAGAGAATCTCTTAATTATGCTAAACCACGTTGGGTCATTATTTTCTCATTCCTGGGCAGTAAGTTTACCAGCAATGATTTTTTTTCCTACAGGCATCACTTGTTTTAGCACCAAATACTTAACAAATTAGCAAAGCATAAAAACTGGTGAAATTTAATTTTAGACCATCTTGTGAACAATCATTCAGTAAAGTGAAGGGAAGAGCACAAAGCATTTTCCAGAGTTGGCATAGAATTGGGTAAAAAAAAATAGGCTTAAAATTAAAAAAAAAAAACTGTACAAAGTTAAAACAAGGAAATATCTTTGGCTTCTGATTTTTTGTTACATTTATTAATCTTCATAGTTTTTCTTACTGATCAAATTCTACAGTTTCAAATTAGACATTTGTTGAAAAAATAACAAAACTCTACCTCAGAAAAAAAGAAAAGGACAAGAAGAATGTTTCTTCCTTCTTGCTCCCTATCAGTCTCCTTTTGCTCAGTGCTTAACCATAGACACTTCCCTGGTCTTATTCGGATTTTCATTACTTGCTCAGTCCCTAAATTAATTTTCTAAATTAAGAAAAAAAACCTTAACATTATTCTGTGAAAATATGCATTCTGAAATCTCTAATTGTGTGCTGTCTCTAAAACAAATCCAAATCTGCTTATGAATCCTCCTACTATGTTGAAACTTATCACACTGGAGAAACTTAGAAAGTTACCTACATTGAAACTAAGTGTACAATGTGATCATAACCTCCTAAGGAAAGAACTCCTGGTATTTTCTTCTACATGAGATACCATTTTTTGTGCTATGTAATTTATTATTTTGACCGGCATGGATTGAACCAAGAGGCTACTTTCCTGCCCAAAGTAGCCATGAGAACCTAGTAACCTCTAATCTAGTCTGGTGTAAGATATAAAATGAGATGGTCCATAATGAATGGGACCGACTGAACCAAACTTTCCTCTTACATGGTTTTGAACATGAGATACAGAGAAAGACAGTACAATGACAGAGAAGCAGAGATTTCAAGACGGCAAGAATTAAGAAAAAAGCAGACAACGGGAATGACTGAGTCTCAGGTACAGAAAAGTCACAATAGAAGCAAATATCAGCTTCTCAGGGAATACTAGATCACTAGTTCTTCAGATCAATAGTAGCAGGTCTATGTTCAATAACAAATCAGTAGCATTCTAGTTCTACAGAGTTTCTCCACACATGTGCTCAAATTCTTTCATCATTTATATTGTGCAAGATCATGCACCCATACCATTTCTTCTTGCAGTCAAACAGAGCCTAACACAGGTCTCTTAAAGGAACGCTGACACCCCTTTTTGATTCTGAACATAGAATGTAGAAGACTCTGTTTTGTTGAACACTATCATGCACCATTTACTTATAAAGTCAAACCAGCACAAATACCATTTTCATTAAAAATGGCCCTTTGCAAGCAAGCAGCCCCACTGCTTGGTACGGTGAATCACAACTTGAATTACTCCATGAAGCTCACATATTTCTCTTTTCTATTTATACTCAAATTGTTACTTTCTCACTCCACTTTGATTTCACTCTCAAACATCTTACAAATACTCAAACAACCTCTGTCTCCTTGTTTGTCTTTTTTTCCAGTTCTCTGAAATTGGGTCTTTGGCAGCATCCCACCACTTACACCAGCATAGTAAAAGGCCGAGTAAGTTCTAATTGACAAATCTAATTTTTATGTCTTTAATTTCCATCTTACCTGACCTTTATGTAGCATGGTAACAATGACTACCATTTCTTCTCTGAAACTCTTTAAAGAACTATTAACTTCTTGAAAGCAATTCTTGCCAACCTATTTTCAGTCAAGTACATTATGAACTAAACTTCGCTGACAAGTGATATTATTGGTGTCTCTGCTTAAAATCTAAAACCTCTAAGCTATTGGTTCTACTGGAACTTTGATCTCAGTATCTATTTCATACTATTTATTTGCAATCAGTCCTATTTCACTGTATGCTTTTTCAGAGTTGGACTCTGCTGGGACTAATGTCCTACCTGGTAAATAGCTTTGTTGTGTTACCCGTGGCAAAGAATATGGTAATAGTCATGTTTGTGTTTCTTGAGAAACTCTCCCTTGGAGAATGGTCATCCAGCTGGGTGCAGTAGCTCACATCTATAATCCCAGCACTTTGGAAGGCGGAGGCAAAAGAATAGCCTGAGCTCAGGAATTTGAGACCAGCCTGAGCACTATGGTGAGACCTCATCTCTACAGTAAATCAAATAATTAGCTGGACATGGTGGCACACACATGTGGTTCCAGCTACGTGGAAGCCTGTGGCAGAAGGATCACCTGAGTCCAGCAGGTCGAGGCTGCAGTGGCCATGCACTCCAGCCTGGGTGACAGAGTAAGACTCCGACTCAACAACAAAAAAAAGAATGTTTATTATTTAGGAGACAAGACCACTTGAGAAAATCTGTCTAGATTTTACTCAAGAATCTATTACATAAATATCCACTCAGCAAGATTTATCAGATTTCTACATCAGAACCTAACTGGAAAAGAAAAAAATCATATACTCCAGGAGTGAATAGGAACCATGCATGGCTGTTTTGTTCTTCATTGTTTTTTCCAGAACTGAGGGAGTAGTTTAATGAGTGCTCAGTAGTTTGTTGAATGAAGGAAAATAAATGCTGCATGAGCTGAGCCTGATCTCTTCGATCAATCTCAACTCAGGCTATCGTGTCCCTCACATGTCATAGCTGCATGTGTCTTATGTGAGCATAAGAGGGTAACTTGTTTCTAATTCAGTACCTTAATGTGGTTCATTTGGTCATCATTATATCTCTAGCATACCAACTGGCACCATGATTTTTATCTTCTCATTTGTTGGATGTTGTCTTGGGCAGGCAATACTGAGCAAGACTTCCTCACCTGTCAGACAATACAATCTGTCTCCTCACAGTCTTTTTAAATAGAAAACACAGTAAACATTTGTCTTAGTCCAGATCACCCTTCCAAGTTCATCTTACAAATAGTTTTTCAAGCATCTGAAAGCGGCAGTGACAAATGCAGGTGGAACTAGGTCACTAGCAGAAATAAAATGTGATCCAAATGCCAGAACTAAAATGGACCTGGTGCCAAATTAATCCAATTGTAGCCTTTGCTTCAGCTGGATCATCCTGTGTTTGTTAAATCTCAGCTGTTGCCATTATTCATGTGTTGATTGCTGCCCCATTCTTGGAAGTGCATAGGCATCCCATTCATTTGAAGCTTTGTTTTCTTGAAAATTATTGTCCACATTTGATTTTTTTTTATAGCTGCCTAACATAGCAATGTTCAAGAAGTTTGAAAACTCAGGCATTTGATGAAAAAAGGATTGCAACATGAGTGGGGTCAATAAGGAAACAGAATGCTTCCACAAAAGAAGAGAAGAAAAAAAAATTAATTGCTTTATTAAAGTTGTCACTGTCTCCAATTTCTTTTTAAAGTTAATTTTCTAAGAAATTTCAGTTTTGAAGTTAACATCTAATATTTTTATTTTAGATATAAATTGACATTTTTTGCAATTTAAAGCGTGATCACACTTTAAACAGTTGAGCACATTAATAAACAAATGGACTGACTTAAGTAGGAATAAGTTGAATGGGCAATATAAAGCCTATGTACATTTTCCAAATAGAGTTTTTGAGAAGATAACAATTATCTAGATGAGATTAGACTATGTAATTTGTATTGTGAGAAAAAGTAACTACAAATGCCAGTATAAATTCCAAATGAAAATATTTGAAAGCAAATTCAAATTATTGCAAACTTATTAAATAGAAAAATATTTATAAAGCTTTTTTAGCATATTATTATGTATATTAAATAACCCAGTTCTTTCATCTTAAAAATATCAAAAACTATATAGAGAAAATTATTTATCTTTACCACTCAATTCTAATTTTTGTCCTAGCTTTATAATTCCACCTATTTCACAAAATACTTGAAGGAATTCAAAACAAAGAAAATGAAGATAAAGTGAATATGGTCACTGGCAAAAACAATACTTGATAATTATTAAAATTTTCAAGATCCTACCAAAAATCTTAAATAAGTTTTAAAAAGGAGAATAATTTACACAATATAAATCTTATGAAGATTTAAGAGAGAGGCTATCGGTCCTTAGCACTGTAGATGTATCATAAATTCAGTTTTTGTAACTAGGCATCAACAACAACAAAAAAAACCCCAGAAATCCATGAAGAAAGATCTACCATTTTCAAAACAAAACCTCTTATACTAGGAATTTAGAGAACTTGCTAACAGTAGGCCTTAAAGCAGGAAAAGCTTCCACCAGGTCTTGCAATTTTGCAGCTGGATTTCTGAACAGATGATTATAGACATAGGATGTTAGAGACTTTTCATTCATTTTAGGTAACCAAAGTTCTGAAACAAATTTGCCAGATTGCTCTAAGTCAATAGCTCATTTCTTGGCCATTCTAAACTAAGAAAAGTCTTCACTTTCTGCACATGTTAAGTTTTTAAAAAATATTTTCATCACTACATTATGATAATGAATATTAGGGATGAAGTAAGTGATATAATAGGATCTGAAATTAGAATATTTAAATATGGACCTAAGTAAAATGAAATATGCAAGTATTTATTGAGCATTCTTTGTATTTGCTAGTCAGGGAAAATAAGAATGCTCAGGAAACAAACTGTTAAACCATATACTATTAATGAAAATAAGTTAAGTATTTACAACAGTGTCTGTAATATAATTAATGCCATATAAATATAAATATTTATATTATATTGATTTACAGTTCTGGACGCTAGACCAGACAGATATGACTTTGAACCTTAAATATGCCATTTTCCCCCATTTAATTTGTAAAAGTTGTTTCAGTTTGTGATCCTGAGAGTTTACATCTGTAAAATAGGGTGACACCAGTTCTTACCTTATAGGGTTGTCAGAAGAATTAAATTGATTTATGTTTCCACAAGATTTGATAACTGAGGATAAAGATAATGATGGTGCTTGCATCTAGCAACATGGGATGTTTGGTGAGTACCAGCCATAATGCAAAGCAAACATTAAAATATGTTTAACCAAAAATAAATTGTACAGTCTTATGATGTGAAGTCACCAAGATTTAGGAGTTGTTTCTGCAATATTGAGAATTAATCCTGGCTGACAGAGTAACATTTTATAAAGAGAAAAAATACATAAGCCACCAGATTGTGAAGGTAGGGTTTATTAGTCAGTTTGGTCTGTTAGCACAAAATACCATAAAATTTGTGGCTTAAACTTCATAAGTTTATTTTCTCACAGTCTGAGAAGCTAAAAGCCTGAGATCAGAGTGCCAGCATGCAGAGGGCTACCTTCTAGATATGTGCTTACAAGAAGGAAGGTAAGGAGGTGAAGGAGAGATAGGGAGGGGAGAGAGGGAGCAAGAGTGAGAAATGGAGAAGGGGACAGAGGGACAGTGGGAGAGAGGAAGGAGAGAAGGAAGAGTCAATTCTTTGCTATCTCTTCTTATGAGTATCATTACAAAGGAACAATAAAGAGGGCAAGCAATTAAATATATATAATTAATTATGGAAGTGGAAATCGGAAAAGATAGAAAGAAGTTAGATAAAGACCCAATATTAAAATAAAAGCCTGTTGTAATCAGAAAATGCAGTGATTGAGTGCATTAAAATCATTAGCCACAAACAATCTTATTTTGGCAAATTCAAATTTAAATTTGATTTAAATTTGTGTGGGGAAAACTCTAATGATTCCAGCAGAAAGCAATAACTTGAAACTTGGAAAAGTTGAGTAGAGATTTCAGCTTCTGCTCATCATAGAGGAGGCAGAATTTAGACTTTGAATTAAACCAAATAAGAAAGCCTTGGTTACCACTTCCGGACCACACCATAGGGACAAAAGCTAAGGACTCACCCTCAGACTAAAAGACAAAACAGAAACAATGAGTGAAACAAATCTCCACAAGTTCACATTAATCACCCAGGATTTTTAACAGCATACAAGGAAACAAGTCAATATTTTTAAAGGAAAAATAATAAATCAGAGTTACTACAACTTCTTAATTTTTAGTACGAAATTTAAGAAATGAGATATACAAATAAACATGTTTCAGTCAAGAGGAAAAAATCAGTGAAAATAGGCCCCAAACTACCTAGTTATTGGCATTAGCAAGGGAAGTCTGTATAACAGGCATTATAAGTATAAGCTTAACGAAAAAGATATCAAAAGAGAGAAAAGATGGGGAGTTTTAGCATAGAAACGTAAACTATATAAAATAACAAAATAGGAATTCTAGATCTAAAAACAAAATAATATAAAACCAATATATGAAATCATAATTTATTAGACTGGCTTATCAGACTACTGAAGACAGCCAAAGAAAGGACCACTGAACAGGAAGGCAGATAAACAGACTTTATTTGATGTGAAGAAGAGATCAAAGAAATTGAAAAAACAAAAGGAGTAGAGTTTTAGTGACCCTTGGAACAATCTAAAGCAGTCAATATGTATCTAGTTAGAGTTTTAGAAGGTGAGAAAACAGAATGGCATAGAAAGTAGATACTGTTATCCAATTCAAGGAAAATATCTTGACTTAATAGATCTAGGAAACTCAATAAACTGCAAGCAGAATAAATACAAAGGAAACCATAACTAGGAACAACATACCATAGATGTGATGGCACATCATAACCAAACTTCTGAAAACCAAAGATAAAGAGAAAATATTAAAGGAACCAGAGTAAAACAGCATGGTATATACTAATGAAAATTGATTTGCAGATACACTGATTTATCTTCAGAAACAATTGCAGGCAGTGCGCAATGAAGCAGCATTGTTAATAAACTTTTTACCAAAATTTGAGATCTATGAGAAAAAAAAATCCATATGAAGGCAAAAAATAAATAAATAAATAAAAAGCAAGCCGGGCTCGGTGGCTCAGCCTGTAATCCCGCGCCTTTGGGAGGCTGAGGTGAGTGGATTGACTGAGCCCGTGGGTTGGAGACCCACCTGGGCAGTGAGACCTCCTCTCTACAATAAATCAAAAAATCAGCCTGGCATGGTAGTGCATGCCTGTAATTCTGGCTATTTGGAAGGCTGAGGCGGAAGGATCGCTGGAGCCCAGCAGGTCGAGGCTGTGGTGGCCAGGAGCAGCCACTGCTCTCCAGTCTGGGTGACAGAGTGAGACTCCAACTCAAAAAAAAAGGGGGGGGGCAATACTCGCCATCATAATAGGACAAATAAGCACAAAGCTTACAGAGCCTATAAGGCAATTACTCAATTGAAATTTCAAAACAACTAGCTAACAACAATATGAGAGAAATACAACCTCACATATCAATATTAGCCTTGAATGTAAATGGCCTAAGTGCTGTACATAAAAATTGCAGAAGGGACTATTGGATTGGGAAAAAAAAAGATCCAATCATCTGCTGCTTACAAGAGACCTAACTACTAGTTAATGGCACCTTCAGATTTAAAGTAAAAGGATGAGAGAAGGTAGATCATGGAAATGAGAAGCAAAAGTGAGCAGAAGTAGTCATCCTCATATAAAGCAGACTTTAAACCAATAACAATGCAAAAAGACCAAAAAAAAAAAAAAAAAAAAAAAAAAGAAGGGTATTATAGAATGATAAAGAGTTCAGTACAACAAGAAGATTTAACTTCCCTGAATGTATATGCACCCAACACTGGAGCATCACATTTATAAAACAATTGCTACTAGAGCTAAGAAAACAGATCAATAACAATACAATAATAGTGGAGGATTCAATATCCCACTGGCATCACTAGAAAGATCACTGAGGCAGAAAATCAACAAAGAAACTCTAGAGTTAAACTGCACTATAGACCAAATAGTATACTTTTACAGAACACTCTACTCAATAACCACAGAATATACATTCTTCTCTTCTGTGCATTAAACACTTTCCAAAATTGACCATATGATTGGCCATAAAGCAAGTGTCAATGATTTTTTTAATTGAAATTATATCAAGTACCTTTTCAGACCACAGAGAAATAAAATTTGAAGTAAATACCAAGAGGAACTCTCAAAATTACACAAGCACATGACAACTAAACAAATTGTTCCTGAATAACTCCTGAGTAAACAATAAAATTAAGGCAAAAACAAAAAGATTTTTGAAACAAATGAAAATCAGAACAAAATGTACCAAAACTTACAGGATACAGCAAAACAATGCTAAAAGGAAAGTTTACTGAATTAAATATCTACATCAAAGTGGTTTAAAAATGTAGAATTAACAACCTAATGTCACACCTCAAAGAACTAGAAAAACAAAAACAAATCAAACTCAAAACTTGCAGGAGAAAAGAAATAAAGATTAGATCAAAACAAAGTGAAATTGAGACTAAAAAAAATACAAAGGATCAATGAAACAAAAAGTTGATTCTTTGAAAGGTTAAACAAAATTGACAGACTATTAGCTAGATTAACTGAGATAAAAGGAAAGAAGATTCAAATAAGCTCAATCAGAAATAACGATAACATTACAATTGCTATCGCAGACATAAAATATTATCAGAGACTACTATGAATTCCTCTGTGTACAAACTAGAAAAACGAGAGAATATGGATAAATTCCTGGAAACATACAACTTCCAAAGAGTGAAACAGGAAGAAATAGAAATCCTTAACAGACCAATAATAAATAATGAAATGGAATTAGTAATAAAAATCTTTCATCAACAAGAAAAAGCCTAGGATCAGATGGATTTACAGACAAATTTTGCCAGCCTTTCAAAGAGCTTGTACCAATCATACTGAAACTATTCCAAAAAATCAAAGAGGAGAGATACCTCCTTAGATCACTATAAGAATCTAGTATCATTCTGATATAAAAGTCTGGCAGGAACACAACGTAAAAAGGAAATTATAGGCTGATACCTGTGATGATCATGGATGCAAAAATCTTTAACAAATACTTGCAAACCAAATCCAATAGAAGACTAAAAAGACAATTCCTCACAATCAAGGGAGTGTTGCCTCAAGCAGGTAGGATGGTTCAACATTTACAAATCAATGCACATGATTCATTACATAAACATAACCACTAACAAAAACTATTTTATTATCTCAATAAAAGCAGAAAAAATAATTTGATAAAATTTAATATGTCTTCATGATAAAACCTCAAATATCAAAGCAACACACTTCAAATAATATGATCCATGTATGAAAAACCCACCACCAATATCATACCAAAAAGAGACAAGTAAAAACTGGGACAAGAGCAGAATGTCCACTATCACCATTTGTATTCAACAGAGTACTGGAAATTCTGGCCAAAGCAATCATGCAAGAAAAAAAAAAGAGCCATCCAAACTGAAAAAGAGGAAGTCAATTTATCTCTGCTTGCTGATATCACAATCACATACCTAAAAAATCCTAAAGACTCCTCCAAAAGACTCCTAAATTTGATAAATGACTACAGTTAAGCTTCAGAATACAAAATCAAAGCACAAAAATTAGTAGCAATTCTAAATACCAATAATGTTACAGATGGGAATCAAATCAAGAACTTAATCTCATTTACAGTATCAATATGCAAACACACACAAATACCTAGGAATACATTTAACAAAGGATCTCTACAAGAAGAACTAAAAACACTGATGAAAGAAATCAGAAATGACATAAATTGAAAAGCATCCCATGATTATGAATTGGAATAATTAACATGGTTAAAATGACCATATTTCCCAAAGCAATCTACATATACAAACTACAGATTCAACACAACTCTTGTTAATTTACCAATGCCATTTTTCACAGAATTAAAAAATTGTAAAGTTCATATGGAATCACAAAAATCTGGAAATAGTCAAAGCAGTCTAAAGAAAAAAAAAAGAACATACCTGAAGGCATCACATTACATGACTTCAAATTATACTACAAGGCTATTTAAACTAAAACAGCAAGGTACTGGTGCAAAAATAGGTACATATATCAGTGAAACAGAATAGAGAACCCAGAGTTAAAGTCACATACCTACAACTAAATGACCATTAGCAAAGTTGACAAAAATAAACAATGGAGAAAGGACAGGCTATTTAATAAATGGTGCTGGAAACCCGGCTAACCATATGAAGAATGATTTTGGACCCCTATCTCTCACCACACACAAAAATTAACTCAAGATGAGTTAAACACATAAATGTATGACCTGAACCTGTAAATATTTTAGAGGAAAACCTAGGAAAAATTATTCTAGTCATCAGCCGAGGGAAATAAGTAATAATAAAGACTCTAAAAGTAAATGCAACAAAAACAATAATAGGCAAATGGGGCACTTAAACTAAAAAGCATCTACACAGCAAAAGAAATAATCGACAGAGTAGACAGAAAACATGCAGAATGGAAGAAAATGTTTGCAAAATGTGTCTTTGACAAAGCACTAATATCCAGAATCTATAAGAAACGCAAGTAACTCAATAAGAAAAAATGACGTTGGCTCACACCTGTAATCCCAGCATTTTTTGGGAGACCAAGGTGGGAGAATTGCTTGAGCTCAGGAGTTAGAGGCCAGCCTAGGAAACATAGTGAGACCTTGTCTCTACAAAAAATAAATAAATAATTTACCCAAGAATTGTGGTGCACTTCTGTAGACTCAGCTACCTAGGAGGCTGAGGGGAAGAATTTCCTGAGCTTAGGAATTTGAGGTTATAGTGAGCTGTGATCATGCCAGTGCACTCCAGTCTGGGTAACAGAGTGAGATCCTGATTCAAAAAACAAACAAAAACAAACAAGAATAAAAAAACAACTCATTAAAAACTGAGCAAAAGACATGGACAGATATTTCTGGAAAAAAACAAAACAAGGGGCTAACAAACACATGAAAAAATACTCAACATCATTAATCACTAGAGAAATGTAAATTAAAGTGAAATATCACCTTACACCAGTCAGAATAGCTACTATTAAAAAACAAAAAAACCATGGATATGAAGTGTCCTTTTAAATGTGTCACCCCACAGAGCTGGCCCACCAGGTCTCATCTGAAAAATGGCCAGTTCATAGACTCCTAGAATACTAGAATAGGAAGAAAAATAATTTTTTCAGAAGACATTCAAGCAATTTCTAATCATGTTTGTCAGTGGATGCCTAATCTACATATACAGATTTGGAGGATCATACATGAATACATGCTATGTAGGCATATTTATTGCATTTGCATTCCTTTAGTTTTTATGTTAAAGATCACTTGCCAATGTTTAAGAGTGAGTTGTTAAGCTTAATCTACAAACGATTTTAAAAAATGGACTAAAAGCTATATATAAGCTATTATTTAAAATATTTTCAAGTTATCAAATTTGTCATAAAAACAGATTTATAATAAAATAGGATTTCCAAGTTGCTCAAGTCAATACTTTTAGAAAATAAATGAATAAAACAATTTTCCAATCTCACCCTCCCCCTAAAAAAGTCAAAAAACAACAGATGTTGGCCTGGATGTAGGGAAAAGGGAATACTTATACACTTTAGTAGGAATGTAAATTATTTCAACCTGCATGAAAAACTGCATGTATATATCTTAGAGAACTAAAAATAGAACTACTTTTTTACCCAGCAATCTCATACTGGGTATCTACCCAAAGGAAAAAATATATATCATTATATAAAAAAAACACCTGCACTTGTCTGTCTATCACAGTACTTTTCAAAATAGCAGTCATGGAACCAACCTAATGTCCATCAATGGTTGATTGGATAAATGAAATGTGGTATATATGTGCCATGGAATACTATGCAGCCATAAAAAATAATGAAATCATGACCTTTGCAGTAATATGGATGGAACTGGAGGTCATTACTTTTTTATTTTAATTTAATTTTTTTAAGTAAGAAGGCAGGATTTATTAAGAGGACAGAGAAGCTCCCACAGTGGGAGGGCCTTGAAGAGGTTGCCTGAGGCCATTATTTTAAGTGAAGGAACTCAGAAGCAGAAAACCAATTATTTCAAGTTCTCACTTATAACTGAAAGTCAAACAATGGGTACACATTGATATAAAGATGGAAATAATAGACACTGGGGACCACAAAAGGGGGGAGCAGGAGTGGAGTGAGGTTGAAAAATTACTTCTCGGATACAATGTTCAATATTTGGGTGATGGGTATGCAATATCCCCATTTAACAGGCACATATACCACCGAATCTGACATTAAAACTAAAAAAAGAAAATGACAGACCTAATCATGATTATACTACATGTAAATGTAAATATTCAAATAAATTAAATACAAAATAAAGACATGAATATATGTTGTTTACAAGATATACAGTTTAAATATAAAGACAGTAAGTAAATGAGAAAAAAAAAAACAACACATAAACAGTAATCATAAGAAAGCTGGTAGCAATATATTAATCTATGACAATCAAGTCTTCAAACAAATTATAACAAAAATGAGATTAAAAAGCATCCATTATAAATGCAAATTGTAGCCGGGCACGGTGGTCACATCTATAGTCCCAGCACTTGGGTAAGGTAAGAGGATTGCCTGAACCCAGGGGTTCAAGACCAGCCTGGGTAACACGACAAGACCTCTTCTCCACAATGAATCAAAAAAATTAGCCCAGGTGTGGTGGCGCATGCCTGTAACTTCAGTTATTAGGAAGGCTGAGGTGGAAGTATTGCTTGAACCCAGTAGGTTGAGGCTGTGGTGGCTGTGAGCATGCCACTGCACTCCAACCCGGGCAACAGTGAGACTCTGACTAAAAAAAAAAAAAAAAAAATTCAAGTTATAACCAAAATTAGATACAAATATATACATTTTAGAAAGGTCAAAATTAAAAAATACAGGAAACATCAAAAGTTGGAGAAGCTGTAAAGCAATTGGAACTCTCACAGATTGTGGGAATTAAAACTTGTATAACTACTTTGGATAACAATTGGCAAGTTTTAATAAAGTGAAATATAAAAACTACTCTCTGTCCCAGCAATTTCACTCCTCAGTATCTTGATAGAAAAATGAAAACATACTTCTACAAAAAGACTTGTACAAGGATGTTCATAATGGCTTTATTCACAAAAACTGAATACAACATAAAACGTCCGTCAACTCGAGAATGATAAGCAAATTGTGTTATATTCATAAGACATAATATGACTCAGCAAAGGGAAGGAACAAACTACTAATGCATGCAACAGTAGAGAAGAGTTTCAAAAATATGTTAAGCAAAACAAGAAAGATACCAAAGAATATATAGTATACTATTCCCTTTATACTATGGATTTCAAGAATAGGCAAACCAAATCTACTGTGGTAAAAGTCAGATTTGTCTTTGTATGAGAAAGGGCTGGTCAGATGGGGGCACAAAGAAGCTTTTTTGTTGTTGATGAGAATGTTCTATATCTTGGTGGAGGGAATGTTTATATGGGTGTATGCATTTAGCAAAACTCATATAATTAAGATCTAAGCATTTCACTGTATGTAAATTTTTCTTTTTTTTTCTTAATCAATATTTTTTATTATGGTTTTGTGGGGTACAGTTAAGGGTTAGGTGTACAATTACGTTTCATTCAGGCACCCTGTTGATAAGAGGTGTTTTCCCGTCCCCAGACAGATATTTGCTACTGTTAATCCCATCCCCCTTCACCCCCGCATAGTTTCCCAGTACCGTCAGTCATTTTTTTATAGTATTACATTGGATGTTCAAGGTCCATTATATGAGTGAGAACATGTGATACTCGGATCTTTGTTTCTGTGAGAGGTCACTCAGTATTATAGACTCTAGTTCCATCCAGGTTGCTGCGAAATTCATGATTTTGTTCTTTTTTATGGCTGCGTAGTATTCCATCATGTATATGTACCACATTTTTTTAATCCAGTCCTCTTTGATGGGCAGCATGGTTGTTTCCAGGTTCTTGCATTGTGAACAACACTGCAATAGACATACGTGTGCAGGTATCTTTTTTATAGAGTGATTTGAGCTCTTCAGGGTATATTCCCAGTAGGGGGATTGTGGGATCATATGGAAGGTTGATTTTTAGAGCTTTTAGGAATCGCCATACTGCTTTCCACAGAGGTTGCACTAGTTTACACTCCCACCAACAGTGTACAAAGGTTAACTCCAAATGGATCAGAGACCTAAATGTAAAACCTCAAACCATAAGAACCTTAGAACTGGCATCCAATTCCTGTACAAAACCCGAAACCCACAGGTCTTAAGAGAGAAGATAGACAAGTGGGACATTATTAAACTGACAAGCTTCTGCAAAGCCAAAGAAACCATCAAGAGAGCAGGGAGACAGCCTACAGACTGGGCAAAAGGATTTGCCAACTCTAGGTCTGACAAAGGCTTAACATCCTGGATCTACAAGGAACTGAAACATACTGAAAAGAAGAAAACAAACAACCCCATTATAAAATGGGCAAAAGATATGAACAGACACTTCACAAAAGAAGACATCCGAGCAGCCAACAAACACATGAAGAAATGCTCAACCTCACTAATCATCAGGGAGATGCAAATCAAAACCACACTGAGATACCACCTAACTCCAGCCAGAATGGCAATTATCAACAACTCAAAAAATAACAGCTGCTGGAGAGGGTGTGGTAAATTTTTCTTTAATTAAGAAAAGTCACATTTCCAAATAATGGTGGAGCTGAAATTGTAAAGCTTGCCTAAATTCAAGTCCCATGTTTTTTTGCACTATTCCACACTACACTCATTAACATTAAATTATGGTATGGATTTTAGACTATGATTTAGATTGTTATTTTTGCCTATGAAAACTACCCTATTTTTGTTTTTCTGATAGCAACATCTTCCCTTTCTACAGCATTGTTTCTGAGGGGGAAAAAGAAGTGAGCCCCTTGGGGAGCTGCATCAAGATCTTTAAATCTGCAGGGGTGCCAATTAACACAGTTTCGGAAGCGTCTGAATTGAAATCCCAGAGTGACTTTCCCATCTTACCAAGAACACAGCCTGTGAAACACCATGTTGTTTCCCAAAGCTTATATTTCAACAGTCATCTAAGACAAATGAGAGGTATGTAAAAAAATAAAAGTTCATGAAGTCAGCATTTTATGAAAATTAGAGCTCTTTTACTCTTCCATTTAGCTAACGCGTTTTTGTATCTACTTTGAAGGTATGAGGTGAGTCACTGTCTATGACCTTCTGGGGGAAAATTAAGGAATATGTATTTTGTTTTTGTAATTAAATCTGTCAATGTCTTTGGGTCTAATGTTTTCCTTTATTTCTTATGGATTCATTCAGTCATTCTTTCAATTATAACAGTAACTGAGCTATTACTATAAAATAACATTAGACCTGAAACAAACTTAAATACAGATAAGATACAGGTGCTGACTTTAAGAACTTAGTCTAACAGTGGTTAGGGATAATTTAAAATATAACGTTAAAACTTCATGGTAAGTGCTAGAATAAAGAAAGGCCCATGGGAATCAGAAAGCATATTTGATAATCATTTTAGAATGCTTGTGTATACATACTATTTCTCAATGGGAGAAAGTATTGTTTATCTAATATGTATGCACACCAAGTCTCACCTCCTCCTTAAATGGAAAACACATCAAATGCATAATCCGATACTCTAAGGAACCAGAACAGATTGTGACACCTCCTTGCAGTCGAAACAAATGGAGTCCATCATATGGTTATTAACCATCCTAGATGGTTTTTAATTTTTTTAACAAATGAAATCTAAAAACATATTCTCACAGCTTTCTCCACTAGAGTTATAAAATTACAGTAAGTCCCCTACATATGAACGAGTTCTATTCTGAGAAGTCCAATTTGTTCCTAAGTCCTACAAAGTTAGCCTAGGTACCCAACTAGCACGATCGCTTTATAGTGCTATGCTGTAATAGGTTTATAATACTTTTCATACAAATAATAGATTAAAAAACAAAAAATAAAGAAACCATTTTTAATCTTATAGTACAGTACCTTGAAAGGCACGGCCATACTATACAGTACAACAGCTGGCATACAGGGGCTGATATCCAGTGAAGAGGCAAGAAGAGTTAATGACTGGAGGAGGAAGACAAATTGGGTGATGGTTGAGTTGAAGGATCATCAGCAATAGGAGATGGAGGGCAAGCTGCAATTTCACTCAAGTCTACTATTAATGGCACAGGTTCTGGATTCAATTCTATCTACCCTCTTGAAAAAGCAATTCAGTGATGTCTGTACAGTAGCTCTTTTTTTCTCATCACAGATGACACGGTAGCACTGGATTGCCTTCTGAACAGCTGCTCCAACCTTCATGTACTGTTCTACTTTCTGGTCCTGTGCCTCAAAAACTAAGAGTGCCTCCTCAAATAAAGATTCCCTCTTGCCATTTCCTGCATCCAGAATCGCTTTGGTTCTTCATTTACTCCTTCCTCTTCTTGTCTCTCTTTGTCCTTTATCTGGGTCTCCAATTCCACCAGGTCTTCATTAGAGCACCTCATGTTGCACAGCAAAGAGTTCAATGATGTCATCCTCCTGCAGGTCTAACTCCAGCTTCTCAGTGAGGGTCACTAAGTTGCTGAAGATGTCTTTGGACTCCTCATCCACCTTCATCCATGAAAATCATGAACAAAACTGCAAGTAAAGTTTCTTCCAAATGCTATTCATGGTGACAGCCATAACCTCACGCCAGGCAAAGTCAATTTTTTTATGACTTTGTGGATGTTTTAGTCCTTTCAAATTTGTCACAAGTTTGTTCCTGATTCACCGCTGTCCTTTACTGCCTGACAGAAAGTGTGATGTAAATAATATTTCTTGAAAGTCGCTGTAACTCCTTGGTCCATGAGCAACATACATAGTATTCAGTGGCACTATTTGACGTTAGGATGAAAGTCACCCATGAATGGGATGTGACCTGGAGCATTGGTCAAGCTGCAAAAGAATGTTGAATGTGACATCCTCCAAGCAGTATTTCTCGGCCTCTGGGATAAAGTGGTGGAAAAAGCAGTCCTGAAAAATAGCCTGTGTAACGTGGGCTTTGGGGGTTACTCTTCCATACAAAAGGAAGAGAGTCCTTGGCTATGTTTTTAGCCTGGGTTCTATGAGTGACAAAATAAGAGGCTTCAGCTTTATATCTTCAGTAGCCACCAAACGCCGGAGTTAGCCTGTCTTTGTTGCTTTTTAGTGTGGCATCAACTTTGCCACCTTACTGATGTAACTTAGTCTGACATCCTCTTTCAGTACAGTCCTGTCTCATCCACAATAAAAACCTGCTCGGGTAAATATATGCCTTCATCAATAATTTCTTGAAGCATTTCAGGAAACTCCCAGGCAATTTCTGTGTATCTGCACTCTCTGCCTCACCACTTACTTTACATAGTAAAGGTTGGCTCTAGCCTGGAACCAATGAAATCAGCAATGGCTGCCATTAAAAGATGCTCCCTCTGATTCTCACCATGTTTCTTCTTCAAGTCTTCAAAAAAACCTCTACATCTTTTCTTTCCATCAACATTAAGCTGTATGGAACTTGATGCTGATGCTGATCCTGCATCCCCACACTGAGAAGTTTCTCCATCTCCTCCATCACTTTTCCATGCTTCTTTGATGTTATTGTAGACATCAATGACACAGCAGACTTGACATGTTCCTTGATCTTGTCCTTGTTATTTAGAATGGTTGATAGTTGAAAGATTCATGTTATAAGAACAAGTGACATCTACCATCTTTTCACCTTACTCCACTTTTTAAATTCTTTTCCCTCTTGTTTCCATTATTATATCTTGGCACTTCTTAGCAATACAGTTATATCACCGCTGCTTTTATGCTTGCTTCCAGACATCCCGGGCTTGAAATAGAGATATTGTACTACTGTACTCTATACAGTACTGTCCAGTAAAGTTGCTTTTTTTTGGTTTTTTTTTTGAGTTGGAGTCTCACTCTGTTGCCCAGACTGGAGTGCAGTGGCCGCTCCCGGCCACCGCAGCCTCGACCTGCTGGGCTCCCGTGATCCTTCCGCCTCAGCCTTCCAAGTAGCCAGAATTACAGGCATGCACTACCACACCCGGCTGATTTTTTTATTTATGTAGAGATGCGGTCTCGCTGCCCAGGTGGGTCTCGAACCTGTGGGCTCAGGCAATCCACTCACCTCAGACTTCCAAAGTCGCGGGATTACAGGCTGAATCACCGAGCCCGGCCCAGTAAAGTTTTAAAAAAGCACAACCACTTGCAGAAGATGCATGTATATTACAATGTACACCAGACACATGAATTAACATATGTGAATGGACTTGTGAACACATATTCACATTATAAAGTTGGCAACTCTAACTTTCATATGTAGGAAATTTACTGTATAGGTTTACTGAAAAGTAAAATAAAAAATTAAGGACATACATTTTCACCTTAAAGTTTGTGTATTTGCTTGTCTTTAAGATAATTTTTTTCCTTGCTCTGTGGTAGAATACATACATACGTGGGCATGTAATGTATGAAATTAATCCACAGATGAGAAAAAATCTCATATCTGATTCTAATTTTTAACGTTATTGGACATTTATTATTGGCATTATTTTCATCTGTTTGATAAGCCAAAAGTGATCCTAGAAGTCATTAGTTAATCCAGAGAATTATGTTATGTAATTATTGGTGAGTTAGATTTTTCAAGCTAACATAATCCATATTTCTTGATTCTTAGATCTAGATTTTACTGTAAGTACTTAAACAGTCTAGGACTTAACAAATAACTGTCTACTGGATTTTAAATTGTTAACTCATTTATCAAGTTACTTAAAGTGCTATAGATTACATTTCCTGGCATATCATTTCAACATTCATGACACACAAAGTTGAATCACTAAAAGACAGAAACAGCTGTTCTTGGGGAAATAAGGGAACACTGTTAGAATTTAAAAATCATTTTGGGTAATCTGTTTCAATTTTGGAAATTAACAGTTGCTTTGGAAACACAAAATCTATATGCTTTAGGCTTTATTTTACTTTTGTCCCTTTGCCATTTTAATGTTTGTCATCAGGTTATAATGGCTGCAGATACGCAATATGTTGGATTTTCATCGTTTCTCAAATCCTCAGCAAGATTCAATGGCTCCCTATTGCTTCCTACAAGTTGTAGGCATGGAAAATTCAAACAGCATCGGGTAATAATTAAAGGAGAAGTTCCACTTAGAAGAAGGTAGTCTCAGGTGTTAAATGAAACAGATAATTCAAGAATTTTGACATGTCAGAGGAGGCCATAAATTTCCCAATTGGGACGTTCTGGTGACCTCACAGAGAAGTTTTAGTATGTCAAGGTTATGGAGACCAAACTGGCAAGAGTGATGGAATAATAGAGGCAGCAGAGAGTATTCTATTTATTAATAATATTTAGTAAAATGAGTAAGAGATTTTTTATTCCAACATTCATTTTGAAAATTCTAGTTCTTTTATATTTCATATTACGCTACTGTCACTTAATTGTTAGTGAATGCGTTCAATAGATTATAGCCACACCTATTCCATATTTAGGCCTTTTGTTATTATTATTGTTATTCAGTTACAAATCAGATGGAAAAAAGGATAGGAAATTATTTTACAACTCCAAGATTAATGTTCACCAGATCTTGCCTTCATTTAACAACTACATAATTTTGATTTAAAAATGATCTTTATTATAATAAAAAAGAATATATATGACCTTTGTCCCTGGTTCCTAGCATAGAGCTTCAAAAATTCTTGGAATTTCCTTATTAATAAGAGTATCTTTACTATCTTAATAAGATAACTCATGGTAGGGCCCTAAACAGCTTTCAGATGTGATCAGTCAACAGACAGACCAATCATGTGATAAGAACACTGAAACTTTGAGCCTTAACTTCCTAGGAGTGGACAAGGGCTGGAGACTGCATTCAATTATGTGACCCATGATTTCATCAATTATGCCTATGTAATAAAACCCCAATATAAACTTTGAACAAAAAGCTCAGTGAAGTTTCTGGTTGGTGAACACACTGAGGTGCCTGGAGGGTGATACCGTTTGATTATGTGAGGAGAGAACAGGGAAGCTCTGCGCTCCTTTCTAGACTTCACCTTACGTGAATTCTTTACACTAAAATTATAATCTTAAGTATTGCACTTTCTCGAGTTCTAAGAATCATTCAAGAGAATTATCAAATATTTTGTGGTTATAGGAAACTTAAAACTTATAGCCAGTCTATCAAAAGTTCAGGTGGAATGGGGACCCTCAAAGTATGTCTTGTGTCTGAAATAAGAATAGTCTTGTGGAAGACTGAATCCCTAACGTGTGTATTCTGCACTAACTCCAGGTGGTTATCATTAGAATGGTATTGCTGACCATTCAGTTGGTGTCAGACCAATGGAGTTTGTCAAAATGGAGCTTTAAGGAATGATTCAAAGTTTCTTTTAGATAGGGGAAAGAAGACTATTTTGTAGGCAGAAAATGACTTTATAGAGAAGATATTTAAAATAGATGCAAAAAAATGATTCACATAAGTATGAAGTTAATATAATGTATTCGAGATTTTTAGTTTCACACAATATAAGCAATAATGTGTATGTATATGTGTATACACACATTTTATATACATAAAGTATATATAATATATATTTTGCATATGTGTACTCATATGTATGCGCGTAAACTCTTTTAGTGTAAGACTTCTTTCACTAGTAATTTACACTTTCAACAAGTTGACAACTTTTCCTTGAGAAATCAAGTATCTTAGAGGATTAAACAAACAAACAAAAAAAGAGTTGGTAAAGAAATTTAACTAGCAGCCAAGAAGAAATATGGCTAAGTAGACATGAAAGAGATCTCTGAGACCAATGCTTAAGCCACTTTATGATATTTTATATTTTTATCTCACTTCTGTATTCCATAAATACAACATAGAATATTCATTCTACTCCCAACAAACAATAATTATGAAAATACCTAGTTCTGATATAATAGAAAACAATGTCTTTTTTTAAAGAAATCATTAGGAAATTTTTTTTAATCTCCGAGAGTCCCAGGTCTTCCAGAACATGTAATCTCAATGTCAATGAATTCTTGTTACAAAAAGTAAATATTCAAAGCAATGGAAGGAAAAGCAACATAACACACTAAACCTAATTATTCTTTAAAGAAAGGGTATCAATTTGGTGATGAATTGCTCACTGAGTCATTCCAAAGAGGATGGCTTTGAAAAAGAAAATAAGAAGTATCAACTTAATGAGTTCATAGATGCAGTCCAATCACTTAGTAATCTGAGCATAAGAGTGGAATCTGGGGACTCATTGCTTCCATTTCTCCATCTGTCAGATAATTAAAGCTATTTACCTTCTTTTGAGAGGTTTAGGGAAGATTACTTAATTTCCTTAAGTATATTGAAAGCGAAAACTCTTACTTTCAGCAAGTCTCTTTCTTACATTTACTAGTTTAGGTTTTACTGTGAATCACTATTAAAGACCGAGAGAGTCTACTATTGCACACCAAGAGCATATTGCAGAGAATGGACAAGAAATTAAAGAAACAGATATGAGCTACCAGCCTCCTCACATTTTTAAGAAAAATTTGTTGGTTCCCCAGTGGAAGTAGCACTTTCTGTCTTGTTCAGCAAACATGAATGAATGCCCCCTCTGTGTCAAATACTGTAATGTATGAAAACAATGTCCCTAGTTAAATAAAGATGTAATTTTTTTAACATTTACTTTATATCAGGCTATATGTTCAGTGAAATATATGCATTAACACATTTAATTCCCCCAGATTATAATTATTGGGTTCGTTTTATTATTTCCATTTTACAAATTAGGAAATGGAAATGCAGCAAGTTTACTTTGCCCCATGGTATATAACTAAGAAGTTGTAATGCCAAAATATAAAATGTCTCCTATGGTTGCAGTTATATTGTCTACAAAAGCTAGGTAATGTATTTGCATGTGATAATTGCATTTTAGGCAAAAGTGTAGCACAAATGAGGTCCATCTAGTGCATGGAAAAGAGTATTAGATCTGGGAGGTAGGTGACATATCTCAAGCTTGGTTTTTCTGTTACCTACTTTTTTGGTTTTGATCAAGTTAATTCTTAGTTTTCTATGTGCAAACTTGAAGAATGGCCTGGAAAATGTCCTAAGTTGCTCCTTTATCTGGGCTCAGAAAAGTCCTAGAAGGAAATAGTCAATTCTTATGTGAATTAATACTGGTATGTATGACCCCATTTTATGGGCAGTAATTTGGGTTGGATGTAGAGAATTAAACAAAATAATCTGTCACATTCAATTCTTTGTTTTTAATAAATTGTGGTTTTTTTAAAGCTTACTTTGCTTAGCTACAGAGCCATTCCCAACCCCTTACAACAAATTAGTCATCTGCTTATTGGCTGTCTGTTCCACTGGAAAGTAAGTTCTTTGAAGAGAAAGAACATATTTACATTATTTCTTGCAATATCCTTAGTACCTAGAATAGTGCCCAGTAGATCCACAATAAATAGTTGTTGAATGAATAAAAGAATTAAAAATCACAGTTAAATAATTTAATAGCGAGATGAAAATATGGTAACCTAAAATGTCTAATTACTATATATAGTAAGAAAAGTTGAAGCAGGAGGATTACCTGAGGCCATGAGTTTGGGACCGATCTTAGCAACATAGGCTAAGTTTTTTAAAAATAGCCTGGCATAGTGGCATATACTTGTAGTCCTAGCTACTCAGGAGGTTGAGGCAGGAAAATCACTTGAGCTCAGGAATAGGAGGCTGCAGGGAGTTATGACTATGCCATAACAGTGAGTTATGATTATGCCTAAACGGCAGAACGAGACCCTCTCTTGAAAAAATAAAAATAAAGAAATAGATGTGTAAACTGAATATCATGAATAGGATTTTCTAACTTCTACATTTGTTCTCTGTCTGTTGGTCTCTAATCATATTACTTTAAGTGGGATAACATAGGCGACAACATCTATAAAAGCCCTGGTATATAGTAGATATTTGATAGGGAAGCGTAAGTAGTCAACTGAAGCTTAACATACAACTCTCTACTTGGTTCCCAAATCTTAAATTTAAAAGAGAAAAAGCACTACTTTTTATCAAATAATGTAAGAATTCCCTCTTTTCCTCCAACACACATTCACTTATGCACACAACTCCACATACACATACACCTCCCCCTCACTCCATGCCACGAAACCAGTAATACTTACCTTCTCCATCACTGTCAGTTGTTGTAACTTTGAAAAGTCAATTAGCCAAACTTGGTCTTAGTTGCCTCACTGGGAAAACTTGAATCCATATTTTAATTGCCTGAAGTTTTCTAGTGGAATAGAATGACTGGCAAAAGTCTATGCATCCCTACTAAGCCAGAGCTGAATTGTTCAATAATTTCTTTGAAGTCAAATATTGGAAGAGAATGAAAGCGGATCTATCTCCTGGTCAACCCCAAATATTCTAGTGATGTTTTTTTTTAAACGTGACCTCCACTCTTCTCACAAATATTAACAGTCCTTCTAACTCAAGCACAGCAGCTACCAGAGCTTTCTAAGCTACTTCATGGGCCCAAGTGACCTATGACATAGTCAAAGAACATTATTGCAACTGAAAGCATCAACACAAAGAATAAGCAAAAAGACCTGACTCTGAATGCTTACTAAGTGTCAGTCAGCATGTGATTATTTAACATTGATGATCTTATTTAAAACTTTCGGTCAACCATTTTACAGAAAAGTAAACTGAGGTACAAAATGATTATCAATTGTCCAAGACCACTAAAGTACGAAGTAATGGATCCCAGAAAAAGCCAAGACTTTGTAAGCAAAACTTATGCTCTTAACATTATAGATAGAACAATAAATACGTCAAATTTAATATCAAATGAAGAACTATGTCTACTTAGAAGTTCTATCTTAAGGGTAGTCTATTATGGACAAGTTTAATTCAGGGACTTGTAACTAGATTCTAATCTGATGCATCCTCAATTCTTTTATTTGATAGTTTAAAAGAAACTAAAAATAGAAGTGGGGACCAAAGGACACCCAAACTTTACCTGTACAACTACCACTTGTATACCTAATCCTGAATTGTACTGTACATATCTAAAGTAAGTAAATAAATAAATAATAAAAACTCAATGTATACTTCCATTTTACTAATGACAAAACTGAGGTTATAAGCAGCAAACTGATATCATGTAATTAATTAGAGTTTGATCATTGCAACATCAGTCAGGTAAAAAAAGATTTCCTACATTGTGGTAAGGCCAAAACTTTACAAAAACTACAAAGTAGCATAAAATAACTGCTGTCTCACTTAGGGCTTCTAAAATTATCTCGAGGTTTTAAATTCAGTCTGTACCATACCATCAAAAACACTCATTTCTGACATTAATTAAGTTATTTATATAGACTTTACTCCAAATGTATTTGTTGAAAAGGCAGAGCATATCAAAAGCAAATTGTGAGATTTTGCTATTCACTACAGCATCTCTCATCCAGCACATAAATGATTTAATGAGATAACGGGACTCTGGAAGGGAGTACAAATCCAAAAGGGAGCAGACACTGCCAAAAAGGTCATTTCTTGATGTCTGCAGCAAAGGGAAATGTTAAAAATGGACTAGCATAAACGCCCCAGGAGGCACTT
Organism: Carlito syrichta; assembly: GCF_000164805.1. Lineage (NCBI taxonomy): Eukaryota > Metazoa > Chordata > Mammalia > Primates > Tarsiidae > Carlito > Carlito syrichta. The sequence goes on from NW_007184600.1 coordinate 174,179, forward strand.
CATAATGTGTTTTGCAACCATTTACAAGGTATTTTATGTATTGTGTTTGATGAAAATAATAAACATCTTATATCAGATGGTAGAAATGATGTCTTATGGTTCTGCTACCTGCTGTGGCATCACTGTAAGTCACCAGAGAAACCTAGAGGATGTTAAAGTCCCAAGAAGGTCTTGAGTTACCAACATTTAACAAATTCATTGGTTGCTCTATCACAGGGTTTTTGTTTGTTTGCTTTTATTACATCACTGCTAGACCCACAAATCAATCTCTTGGGTGCCTGTTAACCTGTAAAATTTCTCTACCCTTCTGCAGATTTGAAGAATTTACGTCAATCAATTTTTACATAATGCCAATTCCAAAGGATGCTTCAAAACAGAAGGCATATAATGCCAGTATCTTGAGACAAACAAATCATGACAGATACATTTCATATGTTAATCATTTAGAGTCAAATTTTTATGATCATCTCAGTGTGTCATCTCTATTCTATTTCATACTCTTCATGTAATTTCTTACACTGTTGTTTTAAAAAAACTCTGTAATAGATTCCTCTAACAGTTTTTTTTAAGAAGTTAAATTCATTTTCTTAAGATCTCCAAAGACTCAATGCTGACCTTGTGTTAGTAGCCCATGAATGTAGACAACCACTCTCTAAATCTTACAGTTTCTGCTGTCTCCTTTAATTTTTTTTTTCCCTATCATTGGCTCCAAGTTAATTCCTTGAATAAGAAAATTGCACAAATAAGAGTTTTCTGCATATAGGCTCATACAATCCAAATATTTATCTTTGTCCTGGGATACTATCAGTTCTCTAGAGACACACTAATCAGAAGTTTTGTATACTGACATTATTACAATAACTATGGCAATATTTGGGGATACATAACATTAATAAGGGTACCGGATCTCAAACCAGGCAAAGTGGGGACCAAAGGGAGAACCAAACTACCTGTTTGACGACCACTTATATAATCCTGAATTGTACCCCATAAAAGAATAGCTAAGGTAATATCAATAAATTAGGCAGTTATCAAGAATGAATGCCAACTGTTCAAAAGGGAGTATAATTGTTGAAAATACTCTTGCGCCGGGCTCGGTGGCTCAGCCTGTAATCCCACGCCTTTGGGAGGCTGAGGTGAGTGGATTGCCTGAGCCCGCGGGTTCGAGACCCGCATGTGCAGCGAGATCTCATCTCTACAATAAATCAAAAAATCAGTCGGTGTGGCGCATGCCTGTAATTCCGGCTACTTGGAAGGCTGAGGCAGAAGGATCGCCAGAGCCCAGTAGGCGAGGATGCGGTGGCCGGCAGCGGCCACTGCACTCCAGTCTGGGCGACAGAGTGAGACTCCAACTCAAAAAAAAAAGAAAATACTCTTGCATTTTGAATGAATATCATACACTAGAAACTTACGCTTCTTTGTTTCATACATCCACCACCCTGTCTTATTCTCACTTCCACTCATTCAAGACAAGATTGCATTCTTATAGTCTCCTAATAGGACTATATCTCTAGACTTGTCTTTCCCCAGTTCACATTTTTCTTTCTTAGTAGCTGTCCATTGCCACAAACAAAAAAATAACATCCAAATCCTCATTTTCCCATCACCATTCTCAAATTCCACTGTTACATGTTTATTCATTAAAAAAGTTTACTTTTTATAACTCATCCATTTTTTAAATTCAGTGTTAATTGTCTTCAATCATTACTCTAATCAGGACTATCTTGCAACATCCTTTGAAATGTAGTTACTCTCCCAATTACCAGTTCCTATTGTATTGGTTTCATCCTATTTTTCTGACAACTCAAACATAAGTCCTTTAAAAATATAGCTTAGTTCCCAAACTCTTGAAGAATATTTATTTATTTATTTATTTATATTTTGAGTTGGAGTCTCACTCTGTCACCCAGACTGGAGTGCAGTGGCTGTTCCCGGCCACCGCAGCCTCGACCTGCTGGGCTCCCGCGATCCTTCCGCCTCAGCCTTCCAAGTAGCTGGAACCACAGGCGTGTGCTACCACTCCCGGCTAGTTTTTGATTTATTGTAGAGATGAGGTTTCGCTGCCCAGGCGAGTCTCGAACCCGCGGGCTCAGTCAATCCACTCACCTCAGCCTCCCAAAGGCGCGGGATTACAGGCTGAGCCATGGAGCCCGGCTTTGAACAATATTTTAAGCACAGTTTATATATTTACTCCCCTTCCTGATTGTCTGTATAGTCAGTGTTTACATGAAGTCTCATGGTGCTTAATCACTTACTGCTTTTAATTTTAATTTTCCTATGTATCAGTTACCCCAAGTCTCTGAAGAGCAAAAAAAAAGATAAACAATATTTCTGATTCTCCCACTGCTCATCGTCAACATGTTTGTTGAACAACTACAATAAATGAGAAAGAATATCTCTTTATAGTATTTTTGGAGAAATATGGAAGAAACACAAACAACCTTAATAGAAACTAAATTTAAAAACAAGCACTATTACATGGAACCTGCAACTGATGCAAAAATATTGCATCATAGAAGTCTATACTTTTATACCTTCCTTGTTGATTTTATGACTTGATACTTTATTTATAATATTTCTTTATCCTATTTTCTCTCCTATAGATTTTATACTATCCCTGGTACTATTGAATTTCTTAAGGCACTAGGTGCATACTGTCTGAAATAAAATAACTCTGCCCAATGAAGTTAGATATTTTCAAAAGATATCCCTTTTACCAAAACCATTAGAATACTGAGAGGTTAAACCAAAAGTAATGGAAAGTACATTGTTTGTTTGTTTGTTTTTTTTGTAATTGACATTTACTTTTGATTGGAGAAAACTGGCCTTTTCTCTTCTGAGCTAGAGCCATAATAAATTGGTATCTGAAGAGGTCATTGCTTTTAAGAGGACAGCTGTATAGGCACTTGAAAATATACCTTCTCTCAGGATGCAATCTTTGCCAAAGTAATAAGTTTAGACCACTTGGAATATTTTTTACTAAATTCTTTCTACAAACTCCTGATCCGTGCTCTATATGTTCCTCCAAGAAGTAGTTCCCAATCCTTCAATCTTTGTGTTAAGAGGTTGAGAGTGTCTTCACATGAGTCCCTTGCTTTTGCCATTTCTACTCACTTCACTGGTTCTTTTGTCAATGAGAAGTCAATAAACTGATGGAGTCTCCTGTGGCTTTGGATAAAAGAAAAGAGTAGGTGGAAAGAATGAACAAAATAATTCATTCAATAATCCATATTTGTTTTTTAAATGGAGAAGTTTAACCAAGTGTTTTTCAAGGCCACACATTTAGATAATTGCTTTTCCCTATCATTAGTGGCACCAAAAATGTAGCCATTCAAAAACAAACAAACAAAAATGCTTATTTTAGGTAATTTCTCATTTACAGTCAATGCATCATTTTTGTCATCTTAAAATTCCATCTAAATCTCAAATTCTTGGCTTCATAATCTGTTTTAGATTCCTGCTTACAGATGTTTTGATTTGCAGATTCACTTAGTTTCTCCTTCAAGGCATATTTAAGCCAATTGTACCACTTTGCATTCAGCTTCCCATACTTTCCCGATTTTGGCAACCATGAAGAAAAGAAAGACGGATTTTTTCTTCCAGCAGGAATGCCTTTTTTTTTTTAGACAATCCAGCCCTATGTCCAATGGGTGGGGTAGGGGTGCTGAGGTCTGAGGGACTGAACTCCACAGGTTCATTGCTAAATACTCAATTAATCTTTTTGGTATAACTTAGTATAACTGTCATTCTTATTTTATGGATATGAAAAGAGAAGTACAGAAATGTTAACTCTCCTCCCCAAGGATACACAGTTATAAGCAGTAAACAACCCAGGCCTCTCTAGTCGCAAAATTCATTTGTTTACTCCATTGTTTCACCAACTAAACCATGTGTCTATCTTATATATCAGACAATGTTGGCAAGTTAGTAGCATTTTCCTGTAAATACAAATCAAGTCATTACGTATTTTCATAATCACTTAATTCTCACAACCTTTGAAATAGGTAGGCAAGGTATCAATTTATTGCTATGAATAAAGGAATTAATTTGGTAAATCCAATTGCTATACAGTTCTTGTACTGCATTTATAAAACACCTGCCCTAGAGGATTTTCAGCTCTTAGAACATGAATTCACTTTCTTTCATCCCTGTATTCAAAGCTTTAGAATACATACTATTGACTTTTTTTTTTTTTTTGAGTTGGAGTCTCATTCTGTCACCCAGACTGGAGTGCAGTGGCCGCTCCCGGCCACCGCAGCCTCGACCGGCTGGGCTCCGGCGATCCTTCCGCCTCAGCCTTCTGAGTAGCTGGAACTACAGGCGCGCGCTAACATGGCTGGCTCATTTTGATTTATTGTAGAGATGAGGTCTTGCCAAGTTGTCCAGGCGGGTCTCGAGCCCGCGGGCTCAGGCAGTCCACTCACCTCAGCCTCCCAAAGGCACGGGATTACAGGCTGAGCCACCGAGCCCGACCTATTGACTTTTAATAGTACTTAAAATTTTAGTTCCATTGACAAATTTACCAGGGAATAAAGATATTTAAAAATCTATGTCTTTCTCTTTCTTCAACTGTCTTCCTCAAGTCCCTAGATCCTAAAAGATGTTTCTCTCAGCTGTAAATAAACTTGTCTTTTCTCTAGCTATCAACTGAAAAAATGTCATGAGATCTATAAGTAACTCTTCAGTTGAGGTTAAAAAAAATTGAGTCTATTGCAACAAAGAAGACATACAATAATTTAGCGAAGAACTTGGCACACATTAGAAATAATCATCAGTTGCATACAAAAATTTTAAGGACTATAATGTAATTAAGAGAAACACTTACTTGAAGGAAGGAATTGATATGTTCCACAAAGTTTAGTATCTAGGAAGAATATTGAATCTAACAAACCAAAAATATCTCTCTTAATAAATCAAATATTTTAATCATTAAATAAATCTCTTAATCATAAGAAGAAATGACTTGCTTATCCATCAGGTATTTGGAGGGTTTTTTGTTTTTTGTTTTTTGTTTTTAACATTCTTAGCCTTAAAAGTGAGAGTTTTTCACTCTTTTGTCTATTTTCATTCTGGCCTTCTGTAATATCTTCCTCTATTTAGTCTTCAGAGTTTCATCTGAAAATGTTTCTGTTCCATGTCCTTATTTACTGTTGGAAGGAAGTGCCAGAATGGTAGCTCGATGAGCTGAAATCCAGACTGGGTGCAGAAATAGTAGCACTGGCTTCTGTGTCTGACCATAGCCAAGAGCCAGAGTGACCTCTAAGTGAAGCAAAGTTTTCACTCCTGAGTTATTGAGCCTGGATTTTCCTATTCTGTTACTTCATCTTTGTCTCAAGGAAGTATAGTGAGAAAGGACAAAACTGAGACTAACCCTTTATTTCCTTCATTTCACTGACATGTGCTAAAATCCCAGCACTCCACCTGGCTGGATTCTTTGGGTGCTCCTCCTAGAGAAAAATGAACAAAGCGCCTAGCAGGAGAATAGCAACCAGATGCCAACACCTAGAACTTCATAGCAACAGTCTTCTACACAGAAGTCACCAGGGATTAGGCAAATACCACAAAGTATGCAAAATATTTCTTTGGAAATAATTTTCTCTTTGTATATCCTTCACTTTTGCATACTTGAAACCCAATGTTACTCCTCACTTACTTCTCTAATTTAACAATCTGAACATTCAAATCCATCCATGTTGTATTGACCTGTGGTTAAAAAGTAACTAATGTAAAGAAAAATACCTAACTTTTATTCCTACAAAATATTTTAAAATACATATTTATAAACACACACACATATATATACACACACATACATAATCACGCATATTTGGGTCAATTGGGGATGGTCATGCTAGATAAATTCAAAACCCAAATGACTTCAAAATGTAAGACATGATTCTATAGATTCAATATCACTTCAGTGAGCACAAATAGGATGAATCCAGTGATACCAATATGTCTAATGATTGTTAGGCACACCCGTGGACACAGACCAATAGCAATCATCAGATGTGTTAGTATCACTGTATCTTTCTTCAAATAATAATTTTAGCAAATTTTAACCCAGGAAAAAACGTCACTATCCTTACCAACTCAAAGCCAAATTATTAATGCTCACAGTTTGCCATAACTATTTTTATCATATTTTATTTTATCAATTACACATAGCACAAATTTTTTAGATTTGATTTGCAAATTTTTGTCTTTAAAGTATGCTAATGGGTTGTGTATTGTGACTTATGCCTATAACCCCCGTGCTGTAGGAGGCAAAGCAGGAGGATCACCTGAGGTAAGGAGTTTGAGACCAGCCTGAACTATGTAGTAAGACCCTATCTCTACAAAAATAAAAATTAAAAATTCACTGAGCATAGTGGCATGCACCTATAGTCCTAGCTACTGGGGAGGCAGAGGAAGGAGAACAGCTTGAGCCTAGGAGTTCAAGGTTACAGTGAGATGTGATTGTGCCACTGCACTCCAGTCTGAGCAACAGACTGTCTCTTTAAAAATATGTAATAATAATTATAAAGTATGCTGGCATTCCTGTTGGATTTTAATAGCTCCAAATTATGTTAAACAACTGAAAAAGATCCATTGTTTTCGGTAAGTTTCTCATACAGATAAGAAGGTAAGTTATTTCGTCTGGCTACACATCTCTTAAACAAGAGGCTTAAAGGAGTAATCAAAGCTCTCCAAATATATTTAACTATCAAGTTTTACTAAACTATCAAGTTTAGTAACAGAACAAAAGGACAGTTGAACTGAACAGATTCCTCTTCAACTTCCAAGACATTCAAAATGATTAGCTCTAAAGTGATTTTAGTTTCCAACTTTTCCATCTAAGTTTGCTACTATGGAAGCTCTGGATCATCAAAGCATAGCAAAACCATAATTCAGGACAGAGCTATGCAATTACTCTTGTTTAAAATTAGGTAGAGAATAATATTATTTAGATTCTTGATTTTCTAACAGATCAAAATAAAATTACTTATCCCAGCCGGGCTCAGTGGCTCAGCCTGTAATCCCACTCCTTTGGGAGGCTGAGATGAGTGGATTGCCTGAGCCCGCGGGTTCGAGACCTGCCTGGGCAGTGAGACCTCATCTCTACAATAAAAATAAAAATAAAAAATCAGCCAGGCGTAATAGCGCATGCCTGTAATTCCGGCTACTTGGAAGGCTGAGGTGGAAGGATCACAGGAGCCCAGCAGGTCGAGGCTGCGGTGACCGGGAGCGACCACTGCACTTCAGTCTGGGTGACAGAGTGAGACTCCAACTCAAAAAATAAATAAAAAAATAAAATAAATAAAATAAAATAAAATTACTTATCCCATTATAAATACAGACATATAATTAGTTGAAAAATAAATAAGATTTTGAGTCTTTAAATAGAAAGCTGTATTACACTTCAAACAAAGAGAAATATCATGATATATAATTCAGGTATCTGAATTTTATAAAAGCAAAAATTACATATCAGCAGTTAATATAGTTTTCAACTTGTACAATTTAAAATTAAATTAATTGGTACAAATTAGGCAGAGCCAATTCTGAAAAGGTCTGATGTGAAACAGATTTCACAGACTATTAGGATCCTTGGTGCTATCTCCATAAAAATGCCACTCTGTGGTCTGCTAGAGCAACCCAGCCCCTCAGCAAGCTATTAAATCAGATATAGAGTACTTACCTGAGGATATGAAATGCTCGTGACACCTTTGTCTTTCAAGGTAATAATGGAATGATTTTAATTTCTGGGCTCATTAAAATACACTTAGTCATTTAAGAGATTCTAGTAGATGATCCACGCATATGACAAATTAAAGAGATTAGTCTTGGGAAAAATTTAACAATTCACTTTTCCTCTTGAGCTAATTTTTAAAATGCTGTCCTAAATAGTTCTTTAATATCTACAGGCCCTCTTCTAATTTAACTTCTTTAAATAAAGAAATCCAGAGTTGTGATATATTAGTCTATATGTAACTTAAACAGGTTTATTAAAGAGCGACTCCAGATTTGAATACCCAACTGTCTACTCAGCAGCTCTACTTGGATGCCTAACAGACACAACAATATTTATACACCTGAAACGAAGCCATACCCATTTCAACTGCTTCTCCCAGGACCTTCTCTTAACACCCAGTAACTCGATTCTACCAGTTACTTAGTTCAAAACCTCACTGCTATGGTTTTCTCCTACTTTTCTCACATATTACCATCAGTCAATGCAGTGAGCTCTAATTTCAACATATATCATTAATGTGGCTAATTCTTTTTCCTTTCAAAGGAATTAATGGCCTAGAGCATGGTTTGCAAACTTTGGTGAGCATCAGAATTTCCTGGAAGGCATGTTACAACACAGATTTCTGGGTTCTATCTACCTCTATTGTCTCTGATGCAGATGATCTGGGGCAGTCTAGGTTATGTGGCTATAGTTGCTTCAGAAACCAACCTTCGAAACAACCATGCTACACTAAGACACCATTACCTGTTGCTTAAACTATTTCATAGACTTTCCTCTGTTTCCCTTTTGTCAATCCTTGCTTCCCTGGATTTGTTCTCCAGAAAGTAGTCCAAATGATTTGCTTTCAGCCTGAGTCAAATTAAGCCACTCCTCCTTGCCCTCCCCACCCCGACCCTCACCTCCAAGTCTCTCATCTTATCTAGAGAAGAAACAGACCTTACAGAATCCATATCATCTTCTACCTCCCCTAAATTTTTAGTTTCCTCAACTATCCTGGAGCATGCTTCAAGGACTTTTAAACACATCCCACCTCAGTACCACTCAGTGTGCTAGTGGTTCTATCTGTAATACTCACCCTTCACATTTTGGTATGGTACATTCTCTTAGATTGCTCAAGTGGCAGTTTATCAGAAATGTGGGAAAATAAACTTTAAAATTGTATGTATGTATTTATTTATTTATTTATTTTTTGAGTTGGAGCCTCACTGTGTCGCCCAGACTGGAGTGCAGTGGCCACTCCCGGGCACTGCAGCCTCGACCTGCTGGGCTCCGGCGATCCTTCCGCCTCAGCCTTCCAAGTAGCCGGAATTACAGGCATGCGCTACCACGCCCGGCTGATTTTTTAATTTATTGTAGAGATGGGGTCTCGCTGCCCAGGCGGGTCTTGAACCCGCGGGCTCAGGCAATCCACTCACCTCAGCCTCCCAAAGGCGCAAGATTACAGGCTGAGCCACCAAGCCCGGCAAACTTTAAAATTTTAAATGTGTGTGCTTATTTCTTATCAGTCTTACATGAAAATGTAGGTAATCACTGAAGCAGAGAATTGGCTCAGTTTGTTCATCACTAGAGTCTCAGCACCTGGAACAGTATGTTGCACATGACAGCAGCTTATACATTATTAGAAAAGCCAGTGAAGAAAATAAATAAATGTATGCATAGATACAGCTGAAGTCTTGAAGTCTCCAATTTATGCATAAGGATTGAAATTAACTTCTTCCAAATTTCTGTTAATTTTGATATTTTGATCTCCTTCCAAAAATCACAAATGTTCTTAAATGCATCTAAGACAGTAAATCCTTTTCAGAAGGTTTTCAATTTACTTTGTCTAGATCCATCATAGGAATCATTACCTATGGCCTTAATAATAGTCTTCTGAAATATATTTCTTAAATAATAAGACTTAAAAGTAAAAGAAAATTACTCCTTGATCCAACAGCTACTGAATAGATGTTATATTGGCAGAAAAGAAAGCATTAACTTATTGTACACCTCCATCAGAACTCTTGGGTAACCAGATGCATTATAAATGAAAAGTAATATTTCAAAAGGGATATTTTTTTCTGAGCAGTAGATCTCAACAGCAGACTTAACATATACAGTAAATAGTGCTCTTAACAATTTTGCTGTCATCTAGGTTGTGCTATTTTATTTTTAGAGCACAGAGTAAACATAGCATAATTTGTTAGGGCACTGGGAGTTTTCAAAATGGTAAGTGAGCATTGGCTTCAACTTAAATTTACCAGCTGTGTTAGCCCCTAAAAAGAGAGTCAGTCCTTCCTTTGAAGGTTTGAAGCCAGGTATTGACTTTTCTTCTTTGGCTATGAAAGTCCCAGATGATATCTTCTTCCAAGATAAGGTTGTGTCATCTACACTGAAAATACATTGTTCAGTGTAACTATCTTCCTTAATTATCTTAGTTAGTCTTTCTGGATAAACCGCTTTTGCTTCTATATCAGCACTTGCTACTTCACCTTGCATTGTCATGTTATAGAGATGACGTCTTTCCTTAAACCTTATAAACCTCTGCTAGCTTCCAACTTTTCTTCTGAAGCTTCCTCACCTCTCTCAGCTCTCAAAGAAATGAAGAAAGTTAGGGCTTTGCTCTGGATTAGGCTTTAACTTAAGAAAATGTGGCTTGTGTGACCATCCCTCAAGACCACAAAGACTTTCTCTGTATCTGCAACGAGTCTGTTTCACTTTCTAATCACTAGTGTGTTCCTTGGAACGGTGCTTTTAATTTCATTCAATAACTTTTCTCTTGTATTCACAACTTGGCTATCTGTTTGGTTTAAGAGGCTTAGTTTTTGGCCTGTCTCAGCTTTCTACATTCCTTCTTCTGATGTTAATCATTTACAGCTTTTGATTTAAAGTGAAAGATATGCAACTCTTGAACACTTAGAGGTCACTATAGATTTATTACTAGGCCTCATTTCAACATTGTGTCTCAGAAAATAGAAAGGCCCAAGGTCAGGAGGCCAGATGGAGAAAAGGTCAGTCAATGGAGCAGTCAAAACGCACATAACATTTATTGATTAAATTTGTTCTCTCACGTGGACGTGGGCATAGTTCATTGTGCCTCAAAACAGTTACAGTAGTAACATCAAAGATCATTGATTACAAATCACCATAAAGATATATTAATAATAAAAAGGTTGAAATACTCCAAGAATTACCAAAATGTGGCACGGAGTCATGAAGTGAGCACACGCAGTTGGAAAAATGATGCTGATAGTTTTTCTCAACGCAGGGCTATCACAAACCTTCAATTTATAAAGAATACAATATCTGTGAAGTGCGATAAAGTAAAGCACAGTAAAATGATGTATGCCTGTACTTGTATGCTATAACAGCTCTGTTTAGAGATAATTTTATAAATAGCACTGAGATGACAAGAGTGGGGACTTAGAGAAGTTACAAAATTACCATAAATAACACAGGTGTAAGTAGATGCCTAGGAAATCAAGTAAAGTTTTTGTGATTGTGCAGCTGAAGCCTATATTTTTTTTACTCCCTCATGCAATGGATAAATTGAACTAGATTAACTTATTTGCTAAATATTTTGAGTATTAATTATATAGTAGATCTTCTATAAGGAACTCAAATGTGCTGAAAAGAAAAAAATAAACAGCCCCATTACAAACTGAGCAGAAGATATAAATAGACAGTTCTCAAGAGGAGACATACGAGGAGTCAACAGATACATGAAAAAATGCTCAGCCTCACTAGTTATCAAAGAAACGCAGATTAAAACTACACTGAGATACCACCTAACTCCAGTCAGGATGGCCATCATCAGTAACTCAAAAAACAACAGACGCTGGAGAGGACGTGGCAAAAAGGGAACACTTCTGCACTGTTGGTGGGAGTGCAAACTAGTACAGCCTCTGTGAAAAAACAATGTGGCAGTTCCTAAAAGATCTAAAAATTGACCTTCCATGTGACCCCGCAACACCCCCACTGGGAATATACCAGGAGGAACTCAAAACATTCTATGATGTAGATACCTGGACACTTATGTTTATTGCAGCATTGTTCACAATAGCAAGAACATGGAACCAACCATGCTGCCCATCAAAAGAGGACTGAATTTTAAAAATGTGATACATATTCATGGTGGAATATTATGCAGCCATGAAGAAGAACAAAATCATGAACTTCACTGCAACCTGGATGAATTTAGAGTCTATAATACTGAGTGATCTTTCACAGAAACAAAGAACTGAGTATGTTCTTTGTTCACATGTTCTCACTCATAAGTGGACCTTGAATAATTATCGTAATACTATAAGAAAAGGATTGCCAGTAACAGAAAACTGCCAGGATGGGGTGAGGTGGGGAGGTGGAACTGGCAGTAGTAGGAATCTGCGTGGGGAAGGGGGGGCATACCTCATCAACAAGGGTATCTGCATAATGAACATTTGTATCCCACATCTTTTAAATAAAAAAATTAAAAGTTAAAAAATTATATATGAGATCTTATTTAAGTATAGGGTACACAAGGATTATTTTAAAGTTTCCATTTATAATCCAGCAGAGAATAAAAATAATACAATTTATATTTTATCTAATTATAAGATGAGGTGAAGATAAGATGAAATATGATAATCCCAGAAGTGTACAGTAGTATATAAGAAAGGACAGTGTCCTAGATCTGGGAATTTAGATTGGAATTGTTACATATCAGGTGCCTATGAAACATTTAAGAAAAGGTGCCAAGCAAGTCAGCCTGTCTATCAGTATGAAGCACAGAATGAAAATCTTACTGAAAGGTTTACATTTTGGACTTAACGTAGGAATGTTACTCAATATTTCCATGACTTGAATGGCATCACCAAAGCGCAGAGTACACAGTGAGGGACAGGACCAAACGTGGCAAAAAGAAACTCTGGGATTACAGAGTATCAAGGAAAAGTTTCATAAAGAGAAAAACATTTAACAGTGTCAGAAGTGCTGAGTAATATAATTTATACTTTGAAAAATGTCCATTGACATTAAAAACACTGAAGTAGTTGATAAGCACATATCTTTGGAAAAGTTTGGTGGGAGATAAAGATAGTTTGGAATAATTTTTGGAGTAAGTGGGAAAAAGAAATAAAGACACTATAAAACAGATGATAAAGGGACAGCTTAGGGATGTTGCTGAGCAATCATATTTTTAGAAGCTTGGCTGTAATGAATAGAAAGAATTGGGGAGATTATATTAAGGAGTTCCATTTACTCTTTGTTTCACCTAAATAGTATTCATTCAATGAACTCAGGCATCAGAATTTTCAACTAGAGACCCACCCCAAAAAAAGAGGAAGGCTGAGGCGGAAGGATTGCCGGAGTCCAGCATGTTGACGCTGGGGTGGCCGTGAGTGAGTGTACCACTACACTCCAGCCTGGGTGAAAAAGTGAGACTTCAACACACACACACACACACACACACACACACACACACACACACACAGAAAGAGAGAGAGAGAGAGAGAGAGAGAGAGAGAGAGAGAGAGAGAGAGAGAGAGAGAGAGACAGAGAAACATTTTTGAGCACCTGCTTCGTGTTAAGAATTACACAAGATTTTCTATTGCCATGACCCCCCGGGATTCTCATAGTACATCAATGTGTTTGGAGCCATCAAAACCATTAAATAACATAATTAGAATTACCTTTCTGGAGATTACTTTCCAGAGCTTCTATTCAACATACACTTCCAAACTCCTGTTCTATCAATGTTCCTAAATATCCCACCATCACAGGTTAACTCATTCTCATCCAGATCTCTGTACCAGTTAAGTTAGTCTTCTGCGCATCACTCTTCTTTCCTTGGTGCCTTCATTCAATCTTTGTCTACATCCTTACTATGTGTGGTGTTCAACTTCCCATCCCTGACTGGAAAATACCTCAGAATCAACCTGGGTTATTTTTTTAAAGGGAAAAAAAAAAAATGAACTGTTTCAAACTTGCCAGTCATTTACAGCTCTCCATATTTGCTTCTAAAAGTCATTTCTACCTGCTTAAAGGGTTGAAATAAGATATTTCAATTTTAATACTATGTTGAATTTATATAGAATCATTATTTCAAAGAACAGAGTGACCTTTGTCGTCTGTCCTCACAATATCTGTGGAAGAACAAGCATTATTCTCATTTAACATCTGACAAAACAGACACAAAAAGTGAAGTGACTCTGCTAGACTGTGTTCCTTTACTCTTGCTAAGCAGTGACCTTACACTGCTAAAATTCTTTATAGAATGTGCCCCTCTTAGAAAAATAGAGGCATTCTAATTATGGCTACTACCAATGGTCTGGGCCATTGCTTTAACACAAAACAGAAGGTTAATGAACAGAGAGCACATAATTCAGTTTATTACTACTGTTGCATATTTTGTAACAAATATTAAAAGAATGCAACATTCGTGCTTGCTGACATTTCTGATGAACTAGCACTTTTTTTGGCTTTAAAAGTCTTTAAAACAAAATTTTTCAAACACGATACTCTATTTCTACACATTTTTCACTTCAAATATAGTGGCTACCCCATTCTCATAGCATCCATTAGCTCTACCTACCACAGTCAAGCAATGAAAAAACTCTTAGGGCTCCAAGAGACTGGGGATAATGGCTGTGCCTTACTTTTAAAAAATTTGTAGTGACCCTAGTAGGCTGAAGCTCCTATCTCTACATGACAAATTAGATTCATTATGGGGCAATTTTATAGAACAATTTCCTAGATTCTGAGCTTTCTAAGAAATTCTAAAGCAGGCATGAATGAGGGGGGGAAAGAGGGAGTGATTATTGTAGTTCTATTACAGAAAGTGCTTTAAGGGTAGCATTTCAATTAACCACACAATTCAGCAACCTCGTGTGGTAGGTACCATCATTATCACACTTATCTACCCCAGTGCTTCTCCTACCATAATGTACAGAGACATACCTTAAGGAGCTTTTAAAGTGTAGATTCTGGAATCAGTACACTTTAGGCAAGGCCTGAGGGTCTGCATTTCGAACAAGTTTCTGAGTAATGATGATGTGTAGACCACAAAGTCACTTGACCTATCTGGGCTGACACTGAGGAAACCGAGGCAGGAAGAGTTTGTGGAACTGGCACATGACCACACAACTGGTAGTGATAGTAGAATTAGTTATTCACTTTCATTTTAAAGTCTGTACTCTCCATTTGGGTTTGGCAAACTATGGCCTATGGGTAGCACTGAAAACAGAACCATTTGTTTACCTATTCTCTGTGCACACTTCTTGAAGGCAGAGTTGAGTGGTTGTAACTGAGACTATATCACCTCTAAAGCCTAATATACATACTATCTGGTTCTTTCCAGAAAAGTTAGCCAACTTCTGCTCTTAATCATTGTGCTTTATAGTTACATTAATTTGTCTTCCTTAAAATTCCCAGAGCTGTATATATAGAGTGCTGAGAAACGAATGTTTAGAACCCATTAGTTTAAAATAATAGCTCCCATTTATCACTCCATATCATTTCATTGGCAACTTTTAAAATGCACTTTTCTATTTATGGTATATTTACCTGATACCTTTATGATCTCACCTTTGAGCAGTGATCTTTAGAGTGGAGTACGCTTGCCTAAGGATATGGTCCATTGTGGTGCAAAAAGAAAACAATAAAATTTCTATTTTTATTTATCTTTACATTAGTCTGCTTAAATTGTGTATTTGTATAATTTATGATTAGGGATTACTCATAAAGTATGTTGCAGTGACCTTTCCAATAAATATTGAATGAGTAAATAATTCATATTTGTATTCTTCCTGTGCCTAGCAGAGTGCCTCATACATAGCAGTTATACAGTAAAGCTTTATGAAATACTTGATCATTTAGTAAAGTATTTTTTTCTTTTAAAAACCTAGACAAGTTAACTTTCATTACACATTCATAAATTGGAAAGAAGGGATACAGCAAGAAAATAATTTCATTTATGTCATTTTTGTGGCACAGAGGATTACTGAAATAGGTTGGCACTTGAACCAAAATATTCTATGAAAGATACCTTGTAGAGTATCCTATAAAACATATATGGAAATTCAAGTCTTAGAAACAAGACATTTTGTATAGTGAAAAGAGATCAAGAAGATCCTGTCTATGTAGAGCTGGAGGGAGGTAATGAAGGGGCCTGGGAGATACAGAAGTTATATAGAGAAGGAAGAAAGGCGTCCTTCTTCCTCAGAGAAGAGTCTGGCAAAGCAGTCCATCAAGTTGAAACCCCTGCAAGAAACAGCTAATGCTGCTTTTGAGTTGCTCAAAATCCTCTCCTGTCTGCCTTTGGCAGAGAAGCCCTGGGTGCTGAGCACCAGGTCTATCCTTTGACAGCTGTAACCCTCTGAGTGTTGGGATCATTATTCTAAAGCGTCCATTTTCATAGTAAATTACTGCAGAAGGCTGATCTCAGTCCATATCAACTCCACAATCTTCTCAGTTCTAGAACCGAATTACAAAAACGGACTGACTGAAGAAGACCCTGATAGAAAAGAAGGTTCAACTTCGTATTGTTCCTCAGACTGAAGTGTTCAGTGAAGTGAGTTGCAATGAAAATGCTGTTAAGCTCCTCATGGTTTTTATTCTTATGGTAACATGTCCAGCTAGCTTTGATGGAAAAATTCAGCATGTGCTAAATGCAATGGGAGGTGCTACCTAATATGCTCCTACTTTTACATTTGGCAACCAGGTAGATATTAAACCTATTATTGCAAAAATTATACCTGCAACTAATAGAACCAGGTCTGTCTTTATTCAACATTGGCATTTCTCAAACTATCTTCTAGAAAACATCAGATTTTGTTTTTGTTTTAGATTTTTCAATCTGTCATTAATCACTATAGAACACAATAAAAATACAATTCTAAAATAGTAAATGTAAAACATACAAAATGCAATCCCTTTTTTGTTATTATTTTCAACAGACAAAATATTGCTATCAAATTGCTATAAAATTTTGTGGTGCCGTTTCTTAAATTTTATATTTGTATTGCCACAAAACAGTAATACAAATAATTTACAGACTGGCAGAAATCCAGGACCACATTTGAGTAATGCCCTTTTATGTGACACAGGTCTTCAGAAAGCAGGGTGCTCACAGCCCACAAAGAATGTTTCCACTTTTATCTCCTATTGACAAGTTTGCCAAGTCCTATGGTTCAGACTAGAAGAATTTAACTCTATGTTGCTACTTACAGGATTTACTGGATCTGAATCTGAACTCTACCACTCATTATTAGTGCTGCTTTGTACAAACACTTCAATGTCCAATCCTTATTTCCCTTGGGTACAAACCTAGAATAATGATAGAACAAACCCCATAGTGTGATTATGACTGAATGAAACAATGAACATACTTAGTATATCAAAAACACTTAGATATTTGTTATTGCTACTCTTCTTAATACATATCAAAATACAAACACACACACATACACACACACATACACACACATATTATATATATACTTTTGTCGTCTTTTCTTATCTTCTTAGTTTTTAGCACTTTTTTGCATGTCAATTTTGTCCAGTGAACTTTTTCTTTTAATCCTCCACAATTAGTATTCTCATTTTTATCTTTGTGATTTAAAAAACACTTCAACAGTAAGGGATTTCTTATAAAATGTTCAGTCTCCATAGTATTTGCTTTATATTTCTCTCTGGGCACTTAGATAACTCTACTCCAAGGCAGTACGGTACACATTTTCTATTTCTCTAGTCTGTGTACATAGGGAAAAGAAACTGAATCTTCTTCACATTCATCTAAAGTGCATAACATATTCTAAACATAGTCAGAGTTTACTAAATACATACTAAAGTCTCCATATTAGTTAAATCTGGAAATTTTAGCTCAAACTACCTACAATCCACTAAAATATTCATTTGTCATAACTCATCAACAGCAACAAGTGTTTCTATGTTAGATAGATACAGCTTTATTTCTTTTTCTTAAATGAACCGTTAGCTCTAATAGTCATTTGGGAATCAAAGAATTCTTGAAATATTACCTGACAATCAACTATTAGGGAAAGATCACAATTATTTTTTTTCACCAAATAAAGAGAAGACAATCTATCTGTCTATAC
Organism: Carlito syrichta; assembly: GCF_000164805.1. NCBI lineage: Eukaryota > Metazoa > Chordata > Mammalia > Primates > Tarsiidae > Carlito > Carlito syrichta. The sequence continues at coordinate 191,987 of NW_007184600.1, forward strand.
TACTAAGGTATAGTGCTGCCTTGAAACAAAGGAATTAATCAGACTCTATGGTTCCTTCCAGCTCCAATAATTTCATGAAGTGTGTGAATTATTATGTTCAAACTGTATAGCTATTACCTAATCAGCATACATATTGACATAACTCATCAACAGCATAAAGGTGTGACATAAAGAGGAAGTATTCTGAAATATACGAGATAAGGTATTCAAAGTGTTTTCTTTTTACTTGGGTCATTTAATTATTTTATCACCGTATCAATCTGAAAGGATCTTTACCACATTTGTCATGTTGTGCACTTATTCTTAAAATACAAATAGTACCACTTGACCATTTGTCACAGGAAAATAATGAAATATATAAAGTGAAAAGAATTATTGTAGTCATTGACATCATATGAAAACATATTTCATTCTCACTACGTTAACTACTTTAAGGGTTCCTTAATATAGGGTCCATCAATTTCCATTTCAGAATTCATAAATCCTTCTAATAGACCATCTACAAAAGCGATAGGACAGCATACACATTTAGAGTGTTCAATATCATGATCTGAATTTAGTCAGATTTTAGCCAGGGTGCTATGATTCAGGAAAGCAGTAGCCCTTCAAACAAAGAAGCATGTTTTAAAACCTTAAGAGCAACCATCAACATCATTTCTACCAATGCCCTGTCATAGATACATTATTCTGCCCTGTCATGTTGAGAGATACAATAAAACTTTAGTACCTTGAAGTAAGAAAATTAGTTATGACATGTCTCGATGATAAATAGTATACTGAAAATGACTTACCAAATTATTTAAACAGACAATTACTTATTAAAAGTATTTAAGGGCTCAGAGACCCACGGAAGCCCATTTGTGACAGATATTATTTCTAATTCCACTGCAAGAGTTTGGGATGGCTAATGAAGTGTAAGGGAAAGGTAATATCCACCTCCACCATACCTATCTGCAGGAGATGCTGCAGGGTATTCCCATACAAAAATCTCTCCTCAGTAGAAATTGAGAATATCGCTGTCACCTGGAGTGATCCGGGCCTACCAAGGGGAGCAATACTAAGACAATGTGAAGCCATTCATGAAAAGATGAAGCTTCTCACTTTCTTGCAGTAGTCATGATAATAGTGGAACAAATTTAATCTTTTATTCAAGCATTTCTTTTTTAGGGGTAAGCAGGAGGTTTTTTGGGTTAAAAACAGAGTAAATATTAAATATTATTGCAAATCTGTAAATATTATTACCATAGGTATAATGTGACCAAATGAGTCTATTTCCATAGGATTTCAACACTAACTTCACCAGTGAGCTTTTCATAGAGATATCTACCGAAAATAATATTTAGTACAATAATTGTCAGGAATTTAAATTTGGTAAACTTTGACTCAATAAATCTTTTACATATTTACTGCAAAGAACTTTGCCTCACTAAAAGATTCTCTCTTGTTTTATGGTTCCTTTTGTTCCATATTTCCTTCCTCAGTGTCAGTTACAGCAGTTGTTAATCTATTTCTTAGGCATAGCTCACTCAAATGCAAAGACAGTAAGTTATGAGAGTATGCCAATACTTGAAAAGGAAACACAAAGAAACCAGGGTAAGAATGTTTAGAACGTGGAGAAAAGGCCAGGTGCAGTGACTCAAGTCCATAATCCCAGCACTTTGGGAGGCTGAGGCGAGAGGATTGCCTGAGCCCACAGGTTCAAGGCCAGCTCTTGTCTCTACAATAAATCAAAAAATTAGCTGGGCTTGATAGCAAGTGCCTGTAGTTTCAGCTACTTGGAAGACTGAGGTGGAAGGACTGCCTGAGCCCAGCAGGTTGAGGCTTCAGTGGCCGTGAGCGTGCCACTGCACTCCAGACTGAGCGACAGTGTGAGACTCCGAAAAAAAAAGAAAAAGAAAAGAAAGTGAAGAAAAGTGTTTCCAACCTCTGAAATGGCTAGAATATTTTTCCCCCTTAAAACCTGGAAGTTTTGTCCAGATAAAACTAGTTGAATCCCTCAGGCTTGGATGTTCCTTTGAGAGAAGTCAAAAGTTATTTTAACAATGACAATAAAAGATGCTACCTATTTCATTCTCGTCAACTCTTTCTATGCCCTTTCTGAAACTGAATACTCCACTCCAAAGTGGAAAGCAACTAAAACCCAATACACAGATAAATTGGGTTAGGTAAGAATCAAACAGAAGAGAGCTACCATCACCTGATAAGCTTCACACAAGTGAAAACTCCTCAAGGACTTTTGTTCACCTCAGAATGGGAGGCTGAGCTTTTCAAAGGAACAAACTGTGCTCTTTTCTTTTATGGAAAATAAACATTCGTCTCACTAGAGGATCTAAAATGGAAAATTCTCAGCACTCTTGAAAATAAAAGTCTTAACAATTTTAAAAAGTAAATTAAAGCTTTAAAAAAACCTTTTTTTAGTGAAGTTCAACCAGTTGACCACTCATGAGTCAGCTGTTATCGTAGAACTCTTAGAAATATTCCTTTTAAAAAATCAATATACTTCTATTTGATGTACAAAATTTGCATTAGCTCTGCCTACAATTTTCAGTTCTTCTACTCCTTGATTGTTTCAACTTGCATTCTCACAAGGTTGAACAAAAAATTGTGAGCAACTGACTGTACTAAGACATTTAACAAATCTCTCACAGTACAAATCCTTGTGGGAAAGAAGAAAGGATAGGAAGAATAATCAGCTTGATTTCCATTACATTCCCATAGTGACTTTTAAAAAAATCTTGTCATATGGCTATTTTCATCAAGCCAAAGGAACAGATCCTACGTGATCAACAACTTATAATGTATACACATTGGAATAATATTTTAAAATTGGTGCTATGTCTTTCTGAAGCAAGAATTATTCAATCAATATAAATTTATTAGCAACAAATCATTTCCAATTTACTTTTATGTTAATGTAGATCATTCCACAAGGAGAAATGTGTTAAGTATGTAGACTATGGATTTTGATACTATACCATTTAAAGCAGGCTATTTTTCAAATTCAGCTAACTGGAGAATTTTGAGCAAAAGTAAGTTTGGATACTGTTATTCTGATAATTAACCATTTCTTGACCAGATTTTTTCCCAGATTTTTGGTTAGAGAATATAAATATTTTTTGAGGGGGTAAGGATGTATCATCTGCCTTCATCTTTCATACATTTAGCTAGAAACATACTTAGCTCATCTTCTTAAAGAGAACTATCATGGTAAGCCAGGTACGGTGATTCATGCTTGTAATCTCAGTGCTTTGGGAGGCTGAGGTGAGGAGTTCAAGACTGACCTGCACAACATAGTGAGACCCTGTCTCTACAAAAAATAAAAATTTAAATTAGCCATCCTGGTGGTGTGTGCCTGAAGTTCCAGCTACTTAGGAGGCTGAGGTGGAAAGATCGCTTGAACTTGGGAGTTTGAGGCTGAGATGAGCTATGGTCATGCCACTGTACTCCAGCCAGGGCAACAGAGCAAGATTTCAACTAAAAAAGAAAGAAAGAAAGAAAAAATACTGTGGCAAATACGTACTGTTTCATCCTCAATATTTATTTCTCCTCCTCTTGTTAGAAAGTAAATCAGCTGATTGGCATGAATAGAAAGTACTTAGAATCTACTAGTCCAAGTCACCAGTAGGAGAAAATTTGTCTCAACACCAGACAGAATATATCATGTTACTTCCATATTTTGTCAGCTATAAAAGCATTTTTTGAAAACTCCTCCCCAATTCATGCGCTCTTGGTCAGGGTGTTAATCACACTCCTCCTGACATCCACACTGACAGAGTTAAACAGCCAGACCACCAAATTTCCCTGACCATTATATATGAACATATGACTCAATAAGGTCAATGAGTGTTTTCTTTAAAAAAAAATCACAGTACTTTCTTCAAAAAACTTTACTCAAGTGAATAAATTGAGCATATTGAATATTCTCCATTGTTCCCAGCAGCTCTAATTTTCACCTTGCTCTGTAGTTTTGTAAGCTCACCTCTATGGACTGCATTAACTCAATGTTCTTGCATTAATTAGATTTGGCCCACGGGAGGCACTAAAAGCAGAGAAAAAGAAAAGAGGAAGGGTGGGGTATTTATCCTCCTAGTTCTCTCCCTTCTGGGCTGCAGGTTAGCAGTGGCTGTGTTTTTCTATTGAAGGCCACAGCTCTCTATTGAACTAGCACCTACAACCGCACTAATTGGTTCTTGTAACATGTTCTTCCACTTTCTTCTTAGGCCTACGAATACAAACATCTTCCATTCTACTAGCCCAGAGTGTCTCACCATGCTTCATAGCTGTCTCTTAACCTGGCTGAAACTTGTAATTAATTTCAATATTAAGGGTTTTTAATGATCATTTTTGACTATGCTATTTCTTCTTTGCAAGATGTTCCAAACTGATTTAGATCATGATACCATGAGCACAAGGCAACGTAGTCTGAAACTGCCCACTTACCTGCATTGTGATTTGAATTACAGGCTTTCTCCACAATGCAGATAAGTAGAACTAAGAGATATAGGAAAAGAAATAGTTTCCTAAAAACTATCTTTTAATCATGACCAAAAGCTATGACTACAGCTATGTCTGAAGCCAACAAAACCCAAAGGCATTCCAGTTATATGATTTAATATATTTCCATTTTTCCTTGAGAGTTTGGATTGGGCTTTTGACATTTGCAACTGAAACAAGAGGCATTTCTTCTGTAATAAAATATATGCAGTGCTGAGAACTTTATATTCTGTAACATCAATAAAAATAATAGGGTTTGGGAAAAAACAGGATTGAGAGTCAAGCATTCAAAACCTATACAACAATGTGTCTCACTAGCAAAAGTAATTCTAATACAGTATCATCTCAGTTTAACAAACAAACCAAAAAACACCAAATTACATTTCCAATATAAATAAGCCACAGTAAGCAGTGTGGCACACAACATGCTCAAGATAGAGTCTATAATAAAATTGGTTCTTATAGAAGATCATGAGGTACATGAGTATTGCAGAGAACTGAATAATAGTTTACTGCAATCAACTGTGTTTTGTACTTTGTGTTTAACTATGACTTGATGGCATAGGCTTTTAATGGGAGAGTAAAAAAGTGAATAAATCAATGTGACTTTCACATTATACTGACATCATTACCCTATTTATAAGTAACATATGAGTTAATTCACATTGTAGAAGTATGCATTGTACCAGAATAAACTGCAGTCCTACATACAGCTATCATTTTTCCTTTGCTCAGTTTTTCCACTAGTGATTTAGAAAGGTATGCATGTTGCATTTATTTTATCAGTAATTACCTCTAAGTATTTTAAAACACATCTGAATCTGTTTTTCATTTCCAAGCAATCTCTCAGTCTCAGATGGTTTGTCATAAAGACTTCTTGTTTCGGCATCATGGATTCAATATCTTTATGCACCATGAATTATCTAAAATGTTCTCACATTTCTTATAATAACTACCTTATAGGATGGCAGTTGTTCTGAACAATTGCTCTGAATAGTTGACTGGGGTGCAGGGAGAGTTGTTCCCTTATTTTTTAATTGAGAGATAATACATGCATAATATATTTATATATTCAGTATTATATTTTAGTTTAACAGATGGGGTATTTTAAGGTAACAGCACTAGAAGCTGAGATATTATGGTACACACCGACTAGCTGATCTTCAACTATTTTTTTCCTTTCTCCTATTATTTTTTTTTTCTTTTTCTCCTAGACACATGGTAGATCATATTCCTCAACCTTACAGTCAGGTGTGACCTTACAATTACATTCTGGCCAACAGACTTTAAACATAAGTGATTCACAGTCTTCCCAGACTTGTCCCATGAAACCTCCATAGTGTCCCACTTTTCTCTTCCCTTTGACTCTTGGTTGCTTGCCAGTATCAAGAGTATTCCTGGGAGCTGTGCATTAAAAATGGCAAATCCTCTCTCTAGTGTGGTTAGTTCTCTGAGTGACTGTGTGGATCAGAGCCTCCCACCCTGCATACCCTCTCATTTTTTCTCTACATAACTGAAAGGAGAAAAGATGGAATCAATATATCCAATAAGCAGCCATTTTAACATTTCTTGACTTTGTCATGTTTTTCTACCAGTTCACTTTAATTTACCCTCTAATCACTGGTCAAGTTTCTCAGAGGTTGCTATTGACAATTATTTTACAATCTCCTCCCCAGCTTGTTTTGTACTAATTAGCTTTTCTATTTCAAGTATTTGCCTCCTCCCATAAGACCTAAGTTAACCCAATTAGCCATTCTTGAGCTTGGTGAGGCAGACCTCATCAACATAGTGACAGTCATGTGACTAGCCCATCCATCTGCCTGCCATCTATCACCTGACGTCAGTACCTGTACTTATCTCTCTCCTCCATGACAACAGGGAGCAGACCACCACCCAGTCATCTTAATGACCTGCCCTCTTGGAAGGGAAGGTTTAAATAACTGTCACCATTGTTTTGTTAAGCACTAGTGAGGCCATGTGCTCTTTGAGCTATGGCCACCATGTTTCCTAGCTTTGGCCCCCTCCCCTACCTGCTTGGGAAAGCTAATCTCGCTCTCTCTCTCTCTCTCTCTCTCTAACTTACTTTCTAAATAAACTAGATTTTTAACCTAACAATGACTTAGAAATAAATTTTCATCATATCAAGCTGCGGAGATTTCCAAGTTTGCAATAGCTGATGTTGCCTTAACTATTACGAACAGTATATGTGGGACATAACATAGGTTCTTATTAAAAATTTGTAGACCCAGATGGGAAGAAAAAGGTAAGTTAATATTTGTTACTTTGTTTCTTTGCAGGTAATTCAGCACTTCAGTGGAATAGGGAACAATCTAGGATCTGTCTCAACAGGCAGTTTCACCTATTTGCCTATGTGTCAACTTTTTTTTGTTTGTTTGGTATGTTTTAGCCAAGACGCTTTGATTGTGAGAATAATAAACCTACTCAAATTATTTCATGTAAAAAGAAATTATCTTAGAATTTATAAATTTTTTAATAAAATTCATGAAAAAGAGAATAAACTTTGTGCAAAGAAATTAGGATCTGTCAGGATCTGAGAAATCTACTGCCTCTTAGCTGCAGCTAGTGTTCTTTGCATGTCCACTCCATCCTCTCTCTAGTCCCCAGCTTCACTTCCTTACTTTTCAGGCTCAGGGTTCAACATGCCCACCAACCCAACCATTATCATCAGGAAACAGTAGATTGGATTCTAGACAGAAAGAAAATCAATGAATCTGATAAAATTGAAATATCTGATTTAGCTGAGTCGTATATACCAGGCCTTAATTGTATCTCGATTATCCTTAGATTGGTGATGTGCTATGCTCTAGACCAATTACTTTTGGCTGCAGAGGGCTGAATCACAAGATCTCCACCCATGCATCAGGGAGTATCTTTAACAAAGGCAACAGTGGTCATATTTGGAATAAAATGGCATTTGGCTGGGCTAACCTTTTGTTTGTGCTACTTAGAAATAAATACTGCCAAAGTGCTCTTTTTCTCAGTATAACTTTCTGGTTTCTGCCATGGCTCCCCTAAACACAGGTGGGAATAGGATGGCCCCTTGGAACACCATTATTTCTTTCAATTAGAGGTTTTAGGTAGCTCTTCTAGGAACACAGCCAAAGGATAAGCTTTTTCTCTTATAGAGCTATTATACTATAAAGAGGTACAGCCAAAATAAATACTTTGTAAAATTCAATCTTTTGCACTCCATTTGGCCAAAATCACCCAGATTTTTAAATTTGTTGATGACAACTATCTAATATTGATGTCTCAGTTGCCTCAGTTTTCGCATAAATTAACAATTTTTGAATTTAGATATGGAAATGTGTGTTAAACAAATAGGCTAAAAGATAACTTTTTATTTGGAATTATTCATTGTTCATAGTGTCTATTAAATTAATGCCTCTTCTGGGTAACATTTCTTCAAAATGGCAAACTTCCTGGGTTGACTGGCACAATTAAAGGTACTGAATTGCAGAAATCACAGCTCACATTTCTCTGTATTTATTGTTAATTCTTAACTTAATATTGTACATATAGTAGGTGCTATATTTGTTAGTCAATTTATTTCAAGTCTCCCTTTCTAGAATGAAACTCCCTTTTTTGTCTTGGCTCTTTGTTTTTCTTTCTGTTGCTAATGGGTGCTCCCAAATTCAATCCTCAGCCCCACTCTCTGTCTAAGACAGTACAGTGTCTCCATGTTTTTTTTTTCTTTTTTAACAGATACAAACTCTTCAATATACAGTAATGCTTTACACCTTCCATTCACTGCTCATCTTCTGATTTCCAGGCCTGTCCTTCTTCATCCCCTGAGATCTTAATACTCTGAATCTTGATGCTCACCATGTTAATTTATGTAAGTATTCCTATTCTCTCTCCTGGTAGGTTCTTTTAGCATGCTGATTAGATAACAAGAGAGAAAAATCTGCTATTTTGTATTTTAATGGCCTAGTTCAAATCTTCCACACTTACACTTACTCTGAGTTTAACAAAAAAGTAAACTCCTTGAGCTTTAGCTGCCTTGCTTTAAAACTCAATGAGAAAACTTTTTTTTCTGGGTGATCTTTGGGGTATATTGCATGAGGTTATATACACAAAATGCTCAGTATGTAAGCTCCTATTCCTCCCCTTCTGTCATTCCTTGCTTATCTCCTCTAGTACCCAGATCAGATTTTCACTATTTCTCATTAAATTTCTCTTTAACCATCTTCTTGGTTGAGGAGTGTATTTTATGTGTATGCCTATTTGTTCCAATAAAGAAAGGTCAATATTTTATTCTTCCCTGTCACAATTCCCAGGGCTTTATTAAAAGCTGTAATGGCTAACAATAGTAAACTCTACGTTTGAATATCAACTTACTACTTGTGGAAACTTGGCCATGTTACTTAACATCTTTGTCCCTCTTTAACTTATCTATATGAGGGTAAAGTTAATATTTTACTTCATATATTTTCTGGGAAGATTAAATGAGCTATGAACTTTGAACATTATCTAACACATAGTAAAGTCTCAAAAAATGCTGGTTGTTATTAACGCTACTGTTAGTAACATTATTATGGCCATGTTTAAAATCAACAATTATACTGCAACTACCTAAGAATAATTCAACCAATATAAAAGCAATGAATCTATGTCATGCTGCATTTTTATACATTGCCTTATTGAGATTTATTTTCCATACCCCAAATTCTAACTTGAGGCTTTTATTCTTCAGGAGTCTCTCCACATGTAAATCTTAATATATTTTATGAAAGCACATCACAAAATGCCTGTACTAACATGACTGTGAATTCCAAATAAAACTTAAAGGGCATTAAATTTCATTCACAGAAATAGCTTGGGAAAAGGTTTACAGATTCAATGGCAGTGTTCTATAAATCAGTTGCCCAGTATGACAATAGGCACTGTGAAAGAAGAAGATGCATCTCTTGTGAGATGGGAAAATTGCTTGAGAGACAAGTAATGATATGCCATATAAATATCAACACATGCTTCAAAGACACAGCCTTTATCTTTCCCCATAATATTTTATTTTTTCCTACCTTTCTCAATAAAAATAAGGCTATTTCTTCATTTGTAGGCATAAGGGAACATATCTAGGTAGTAAAAGAAATAAGCATATTATTTTTATTAGATGTGATTAATCCAAAAAGCCATTTGAGGCAGCATAATATTGGTGTCTGTATCAAATAAATATCCAGACTGGAGTGGCTTCACATAACAATAGTTTATTTATCATTCTTGTAACAGTATATTTACAGATATTCCTGATTCATAAGCAGCTCTTTTCCCCAAAGTGATTCTTTCTACTCTATACATTGTTAATGCTTAAGGCCACAGATTTCACTGCAGTCACTGAGGAGAAAAAGGGAAAGTAGAGAAGTATAAAGAAGACACATTTCTTTCTCACTGTCTTGTCTATAATTATATAACATTTCTGCTCTTACTCAGTTGGCAAATCTAGTCATATAATACCACTCAAATGCAAGAAGGTGATTGTAGTGGTAAAGTCTATACATTTAGTACCCTTCTAGGAAGCTATTTCCAATGGTTTTATATCAAACTATAGCAAAAAAGCACAAACCTTGGTAGATTTTGGGTCTTTCATATTTAAGTTAGCTGGATACACTGAAGAAGATATTTGGAATATGACCTCAAGAGCCTTGCCTATTATTTAAATATATTAAATCTAAAGGACAGAAACCAAGTTCAAGTGAAAGGGACCTTTTAAGAAACTTTCATACATCTTCTAAGAAGCTCTTATCCTCTCTCCCACCACCCTAAATCATCTTAGAATACAGGAAGGAACAGATACTGTACTTCTATAATGTGTACATTCTACCTTCTTCTAAGGAAAAAGTCTTAGTTCATCAGGGCTGCTATAACAACATACCATTATTTGGCTGACTTACAAACAACAGAAATATGTTTCTCACAGTTCTAGGTAGTGGGAAGTTCAAAATCAAGGTACAAGCAGATTCACTGTCTGGTGAAGGCCAATTTTCGGATTCATGGAAGACATTTTGATATTGAGTACTCATATGGCAGAAGGGGCTAGCAAGCTCTCTGGTCCCTTTTATAAGGGAACTAATTCCATTTATAAGGTTTTGCCCTCGTGACTCCCCAAAATCTCACCTCTCAATACTGTCACCTTAGGTATTTGAGGTACTTTATGGGGTTGGGATTGAACTCTGAGGGAGCCACAAACATGCAGATCATAGCAGATGATAAATAAACTAATTTAGAAAGATTTAAGTTACCTTTCAAAGCTACTAGCCATCTTTGTGGAAAATTTAGGCTAATGACAATCAACAAAGCATATGTGAACAAATCTTTTACTCTTTAGAGGGGTATGTGTATGAGAGGGATCTCAAAAAATGGAATTTATCTATTAACAATATTGTATTTATACTTGCATATTTAACTTCAGTCACCTTCAAAATACTCTCTGTTTGATGCAATAAACCTCTCAAGATGCTTTTACCATTGCTCAAAACAGTATATGAACTCATCAATTTTGATGACTTTTAGTGCTTCTGATGTTTTTTGTTTCACCTCTTCCACATCGGCAAATTGTTTCCCTTTGAGGATTTGTTTTCATAAAGGGAAATTTTAAAAAAAGAATTGCTCAGGACAAGATTGGGTGACTAAGGAGGGAGGGGCATGGGGATCATTGCAGGTTTGATCAAAAACTGTTGAACACTCAGTGTTCTGTGGGCAACTTATTCATGTAAATCACTCATGAAATGGGCAAATGCACTGAAAGAATCTTAAAAAAAAAATTCACTGAAGCTGAAGCAATCTCACAACAACACTAGCTGCAACACTGATGCCACTGGGTTCCTAGAATACTAACCTAGTGGGGCCCACCTTCCAAAAGTCCCCTCTCTCTCTCTCTCTCTCTCTCTCTCTCACACACACACACACACACACACACACACACACACACACATTAGAGACAAGGTCTCACTCTATTACCCAGGCTAGAATGTAGTGGTACAATCATAGCTTACAGTAACCTCAACCTCAAACTCCTGGACTTAAGCGATCTTCCTGCCTTAGTTTGCAAAGTGCTAGAATAAAAGGTATGAGCCATAACACCTGACCTCATTTTTTAATTCTACTTTTGATTGCAGTAAAAGTATTGAATGGGAATTTTTATAAAGATGACTCCAGTTATAAAAATCCCTGAATTAAACAATGATAAAACATAAAAGAGAAAAAGAGATGACATTAAAAAAAAGTAATGACTATTGGCTCTTTAGACTTGGTTCATTGATATGAAAAGAAAACTTTGCTTTGGAACATTCAAACAATAAATCATATTTTTTTTAGTCCTGTGTAGATTCACTCTTTCCTACTGAAAATATATGTAATATTTATATAATAAAATATTAAAAAATAAAGATATACTCTAACCAGATAAATGGCAACATTGCTGGCAATTAAAACATGCCATTAGCCGGGCTCGGTGGCTCAGCCTGTAATCCCAGCACTTTGGGAGGCTGAGGTGAGTGGATTGCATGAGCCCGCGGGTTCGAGACCCGCCTGGGCAACTTGGCGAGACTTCATCTCTACAATAAATCAAAAAATTAGCCGGGCGTGGCAGCGGGTGCCTGTAGTTCCAGCTACTTGGAAGGCTGAGGCAGAAGGATCGCCGGAGCCCAGCAGGTCGAGGCTGCGGTGGCTGGGAGCGGCCACTGCACTCCAGTCTGGGTAACAGAGTGAGACTCCAACTTAAAAAAAAAAAAAAACCATGCCATTACATCTAGAAGCATAAAGATGGAATTTGTTCTTCTCAGCCAAAAAAAAAAAAAAAAAATTGAGCCAAATTTTCCAAACCTAAATATTTGTAATATTAATCAATGTAATATTCTATATTAGTCAATTAATATGTAAAGAAAGTGTATTAGTACAATATGTTAAATACTTCAAATTGTGAATGCATAGAACATAAATCTATAAATAGAAAATTATTTGGCTGAGAATTTCTTGAACTATTTTATAGGAAAGTATAAAGTTAGTTTTCTAGAACTATGGATAGCCTAGGGAAAGAATATCTAATATGATCAACATCTCAGGGCAAAAATCTCAATTTCTTGACTTCAATACAAAGGCATCTGAATTTACAAAAGAAAAATGGTGCATTGTTTACATACATAGTCGTTAAGGTTTGGGTGATTTTCTCTAACTCAAATGAGGCTATCCAGAATATTTCCAGGAATCCCACAGAATCTGTGAGCCAGAGGCAGTTTAAAAATCAACTGGAAGACGGGTGGCACATGCTTGTAACCCCAGCACTTTAGGAGGCCAAGGTGAGAGGATTGCCTGAACCCAGGGGTTCGAGACCAGCCTGGGCAATTTGGCAAGACCTCTCTACAATAAATTAAAAAAAAAAAAGAAAGCACATTAGCTTGGCGTGGTGTCACCTGTCTATAATTCTTCTGGGAAGACTGAGGCAGAAGGATTGCCCGAGTTCAGTAGGTCGAGGTTGCGGTGGCCGTGAGTGTGCCACTACATTCCAGCTTGGGTGACAGAGTGAGAATTCAACTCAACAACAGCAACAAAAAAGGTGAAAAAAATCCAAGTAGTGGAATGGGATTGCCAATGGTGCATGAGCATCCAGGCACATGGAAGGAAACACATTTTGTTGTTCTAAATTCAAAATTTCTATAGAAGGGAACTGATTGGCTGACCTTGGTTCATGTGCCTAATTCCTGGACTGTGGTCAAAGGAACACGGTATGTTTTGGAGGAGCAGGACTCTTCTCATAGAAATGGAACAATGAAGAGTGGCAATGTTCAGAAAGGAGGGGATGCTAAGAAAAGGATGCAGGAGATTTTACCCCTAAAATATGGCTTTTTGCCACAAGGTGTCTCTGACCTTTCTCCCTCCACTTAGTCACAGAAACTGCTTCCCTTCTTTCTTATCTTGTTATCTACTGTAGAAAAGAGGAACAAGCTGTGACCACACTTGAGCAAACCTTATATATAATGACCATCTACAAGGTTCATTTAAATTCCAAAGATAACTGCAAGTTTTTCTGTTCCCTCTCCCATTCATTTATTGTTCTAACCTTGTATTGTCCCTCAGCAGAATTTTTTTCTTCACCCTCATAGCCTGTTTTACTGGAATGCAAGCCCCCGTTCTTTCTGTAACTTTGAGATAGTATTTAAGTCTCTATAACTCATCCAGAAGTTGGATCTTCATTATGAAAGCTCCTTTGTCTACTTGTTAAACAAAATGTATATGCCTTTTCTCCTGTTAAACAATCTTGCCTCATGCCAGAGATTTTTTGGCAAACCCTTAGGGGACCAGAGGCTGTGATTCCAACACAAGGCAAACAAACATTTAGAAGGTCTTCTTAGCAGAGCATCAAATAGAAAATTTACTTGATATAAAGTGCCTTAACTAAGACTAATAATGACTACAAATAAATCAAAATTTGATTTTAAAAGTCTCCACGAAATTTATTAGGTCAGAGAGGGAAAACTGACCAAATACTAAATGAGTAACTAAGAACTAAAAGCCACAAATTATAGAAAACATGTTCTAACTGGATAGTTGATGAATGCATGGACTTAATATTAATAAGTATCATTCATTTACCTAAGCAGAGAAATCAAATAACATAGCATTATGTAATAGAGACAGAATGTGTTGGATATAAAGATCATCCTGATATAGGATGATGAGAGAGTAAAACATTAAACTATACCACTTATTAAAATGTTGTTGAGCCTCAATTTCTCCATGTGGAAAATTAGAATTGGTAAGTGTTTTAGGGATTAGTTCATTTAACTCAAACATTAAAGTATTCTTAATTAAAGTAGATGTGCTATTGTCATTCATTTTCTAGAAATATTACCAATTTATTATCAAAATGCAGTGATTCACTAAAATATGACTTTGAAAAAAATTGGTATGTGGGAAAGGCAGTTCTTGGGTATTTTTTCTGTGATATGGATAAAAATTATTTCTTTAGGGAAAAGGTTATTAAATGTATGAAAAATAGTGAAATAACATCAAAAGAAGAAAATTTAAACTACCCATATGTTTAATGCCTAAAGATAACTATTGTATATTTTGCACTCTACTAATTTAGAATAGGTTAGTTGAAATGAAGAATCATCTATAAAGCAAAAGATATGCATAAATACAGGGGTAAACAGATTTCAGAGGTAATACTCACGACTGTTGTAATTAAACGAGTTTCTCAAACATTCCCTTAAGCCTTTGAGAAACCTTTATTTGCATAGAAACAACCCATATGTTATTTGAAAATCATTACAATCTACTAATTCCAACAAGTTTCCTAGGGATCTATCACAGACAGCACATACTTTGTTAGCCTGGATTTCCATAACAAATGGTCTTGAAATAAACCTAATTGAATTTCTTTTAATATTTGCATTAATTCACAGCACATATATACAGATTCCTCTACAAAATCTAAGTTAGTATGTTTAATTGTACTGCAGAATGATTTAGAAAATCAAATTCGATTTTAAAAAAAAGAAGAAAATGACATTTTTTAACCCTTAAAACTAATAGTGACATCTATGAGGTCTACAGAAAAATCAAACATTAACTTATAATACGAATATAACAATTCAAATTCAAGTTAATAATGTGGTAGAATATTATACTACTCTTAGCAGAAAAATATTTAAGATTTTTCTCTTTTTTGTTATCCCACTATTTGAAAACATGAATTTAACCAAATTTGAATGGTATAACTAATAAATATAGGTAATGTGGAATACACAAAGTTTTCTTTGGAGACCTCCTAATGATTAAGATGAGGTGATAAATAGGCCTCAAAGGAATAGTTAGTCATCTTCCAAAGTATCTATAAAACCTGTTTTATCTCTGAGCTGCTTTTCACTTGAACAACTGAATATACTTATTCCAAAGTGGTGGACAGTGGGGTTTTATTTAACAAAGCTGATGTATAATAATGCTTTGTAATGCTAAATGTCTCAAAATGGAGCCACTTATGATAAGTGACTCAGCTAACAGTGAAATGGCTGGCTCCTAAGAGTGATAAGCATGCTTGGTGGATAAGCTAACACCTACTGTGGCCAGGTACCTGGAGACCGGACAGGAAAGTGAAGCCTGAAGGCAGCCAAGGTAATAGTTATGGACATTCCTGAGGAAGGCCACAAAAACCTCAGAGAAAGTAACCAAGTCCAAGAAGTCTGAAGAAGATCTCCATCAGGAGAAACTGCTGAAGTCCCTAATGGAAGAAGAGCAGCAGTGACCCCTACTATGATTGGTGTTCTCAGGCCTGTTGGTTTATTAGTCAGTGTGCTGGTTGGTTTGAGCTACTCACTATGGTCCCTTCCTCTCTCTCTGATTACTGCCTGTGTGTGTATTAGATATACTGGCAGGATTGTCAATGTGTGAAGACCTCACAATAAACTGAATTCATAAGCATTTAATTGGCTATTGAGTCATCTTGAAACCTCCTGTCCTTGGTTGAAGTTAGCACAACTAGGCTGATTAGAAGTTGACACTGAAAAAGCCTAATGACTCTCCAGATCAATACTGAGAGAGCCATGAGTGTACATTCTTGATTTTAATACATACGAGAGAAGATTGTTAGTCTGAGTTCAACAAAACGGCCCTCCACTTATCAAAGACTGATTTGAAAAAGGATGTTCTAGTAGCTTCTCCTATCTAAGCTTGTTTGGAAACCTAAGAGTAGTTATTGATATTAAAAACTGTCACGAAAAATAGCAAATGATAAGTAACATACCTCCCCAACTGTAAAAGAAATAAAGAAAGAGTTAGATGGAAAGGAGAAGAAAAGAAAGGAAAGAAGAAAATCCCAATGTATTGTTTGGTGTATAAAATAAAACCCTAGATAGTGAGTTAAGACATCACTTAAAGACAATAGATTCACATTTGGCCTAAGCAAAAACAAGCAAATAAATAGGAACAGGAAAAAACAAACAAACAAACAAACAAAAAACAATTGCTGCAAACCAATAACTGAACTTTTCCTTTGGTGTTGTGATGAGATAAAAGAGACTGGGTTTATACACTCATCTTAAAAAACAGGAAAAATATAATACAAATATTCTAGAAAAACAAGTTGAATGAGTCTTGCAAGTACTCTGACTCACTGCCACTGCCTAGAAATTGATTCTAGGACACACCACAGGGAGGAGAAAACTAAGCAGAGCCTAGTGACCTTACTGAACTTGAGGATCCCAAGATGACCAGAATTTTAAAGACAGAAAAGAGATAAATTTTGGGGAAGAGTGGAAAGATGGGGAGAGAATGTGTAAGAGAGACAAGTTTTCAGATCCTTAAAACTACAAAGGGGTTCATTAGAGGTTTTGGCCTAATAATGATCTGTGCATGTGTATGATGAAAACAGTAAGGTGATGTAAAGCACCATAAAGAATGAGCAGACAGAAAAATATTCAAGGCTTACAACAGGACTGAGGATACTCTGTGTTCCCAACTGTACAGTGTATCAAGTACCAGCATCAGTAAAGTATTGCCTTACTAGTGATGTTAAGTTAGCCCTAGACTAACTGCGACATACGATATGACCTAACAAAGCTGAAAGGCAGACCTCAAAAGAATCAAACTGTTTTCAAGTCACTTAACTTTACCTCAGAACACAATAGTACACTAACAAAAAGAGTACAATAAATTTACCAAACAGTGATATGAAATACACAGTATTCAGCATCCAATCAATATGGACTGAATATGCCAAAAAAGTTAAAATAAATCAATTTTTCCCCAAACAGCAAGGTAATATGACCCACAACTAAGAGGAAAAAACAGACTAAGAAATGATGGATTTAGCACACAAGACTTTTAAACACCTATTATACATATTCTCCATATATTCAAGAAGGTAGAAGAAAGCAAAGCATACCCATTGGGTAAAAGGAATGAAAAAATATGGAAAAGATCCAAATATAAATTCTATGGATAAAAATACAATGTCTACAATAAAAAGCACAAGAGATTCAATTAAAAACCTATGAAAGGATGAATGAAAGTGAACAAATGACAATAAAAACTATTCAAGATTAAATAACGAGGTAAAAGGATTTGCAAAAAGTACACAGAGCATTAGTGAACTGGCAGAAAGTATCAAGTAGCCTAACGTGTTAGTAATAAGAGTCTAATGAAAAAACAAAGGAGGAAGAAGCAAAACATACCAACAAACCAAAGCCCACAACTATTTGGGAAAAAAAACACCAAATATTTTTGAAATTGATATAGGTCGAGCATCTCTAATCTAAAAATCGGACTTGAAATGTTTCAAAATCTGAAATTTCCTGAGCACAAACATAATTCCACAAATTGAAATTTTCACACCTGACCTCTTAAGACAGGTCACAGTCAAAACCTTGTTTCATGAACAAATTTATTTAAAATACTATACAAAATTACTCTCAGGCTCTGTATTTAAGATATGCATAAAACATAAATGAGCTTGATGTCTAGGTTTGGGTCCCCTACCTAAGATTTATCATTATGTATATGCAAAATTCCAAAATCTGAAAAATATTGAAATACAAAACACTTCTTGTCCCATCATTTTGGATAAAGGATACTCAACTTGAATAAACCATGATCGATCAGAGAACCAAGAAACTCAATGAATCCAAAGCAGAATAAACAAAAAGAAAAAAGAAAAGATACATTATCAAATTGCTGAAAATTGTTGGTAAAGAGAATATTTTTAAAGCAGCAATTTTTAAAAAATGTATATAAGCACAGAAAAACAAAAATAAGAATAAAAACAGACTTATAGACTTATCTTCAGAAACAGCCCAAACCAGATGGCTGCAGAGACATTAAAAAAAAAAAAAAAAAAAAAAAAAAAAAGGCAGGGGTACACAACTTACACTCAGTAAAGATATCCTTCCAAACTAATGGCAAAATAAATACTCTTTCAGACATGTTCAGCATGAGCAGTTTCCACCCACCCCCTCACCCTCAGGCCTGAATTTCAAAAAAATGTTAATTAAAGTTAAAGGAAGTCTTCTGAACAGAAGAAAAATTATGATACACCAAAACTTGTGTATACACCAAGAAATAAAAAGTACTAGAGATACTAAATATAACAGAAAATGTAAAAGACCTATTTTTCATTATCTAAACCTATTAAAAACGTAGTTGGATGTTTAATACAAAAATTACAAGTCTCAATATATTTGAAAGAATTGAAATCATACCAAGTATGTATTCTGAATGTCAGAATTAAATTAAATTAAATTAAATTAGAAACAAAAAACAATGATAACAATGAAAACACCCTCCCTCTCAAACCTGGGAATTAAACAGCGTACTTCTAAAACAGATTGAAAGTCTGTGAAAGATACCATAAGGATGATTATAAAACTCCTTAAACTAAATGAAGGTGAAAAGACAACATGTAAGTATTTATGGCACACACACTAAATTAATGCTTGGAGAGAAAAGTTGTAGCATTAAGCGCGTATTAGAGAAGACGAAAATCACAAATACTTAAATTTCCCCTTGATGACACGAGAAAAACAGGAAATTGAGCCCTCCCTCCCAAAACAGTAGAAAGTATTACAACAAGAGTAGAGATAAAAGAATTTAAGTAGACAATGCTAATAATACTACAAGTTGGCTCTTTGAGAAGACTGATAAAATTGATAAATCTCTAGCCAGACTAAATGGGGAAAAAGGGGGAGGCAGAAATTACCAATATCAAAAATAGAATAGAGAGAATCACTATAGGTTCTACAGACATTTTGAGAGTAATGGAAATATATTTTTAAAAAACACTGAATTATAAACTTTATTTTTTAATTAACAAGTAAAAGTTTTACATATTTATGGTTACATAACATGACTTTTTTTTTTTTTTTTGAGTTAGAGTCTCACTCTGTCACCCAGACTGGAGTGCAGTGGCCGCTCCCAGCCACCGCAGCCTCGACCTGCTGTGCTCCGGTAATCCTTCCACCTCAGCCTTCCAAGTAGCCGGAATTACAGGCATGCGCTACCATGCCCGGCTGATTTTTTTTTTTGATTTATTGTAGAGATGAGGTCTCACTGCCCAGGCAGGTCTCGAACCCGCGGGCTCAGGCAATCCACTCACCTCAGCAACCCAAAGGCCGGGGTACAAGCTGAGCCACCAAGCCGGCTAATAACATGACATTTTGATACATGTATACATTGTGAAATGGCTAAATCAAGCTTTTTAACACATGCACTGCCTCATGTACTCATCATTTTGCAATGAAAACACCTAATATCCACTCTCTTAGCAGTTTTCAAGTACACAATATATTGTTATTAATGGTAGTTATGATGTTCAAAAGGTCTCTTGAGTTATTCTTCCTGTCTAACTGAAAATCTGTCTTTGACCAACTTCACTCCAACCTCTCCCCCACCTCCACTGCCACTTCCCCAGCCTCTGGTGACCATCATTTACACTGTTTCTATGGAATTTGACTTTTATTCTACTCCACATATAAGTAAAATTATGTGATAGTGTCTTTCTGTGCCTGGCTTATTTCACTTAATATAATATCGTCCAGAAAATGACAGAATTTTTTTTTCTTAAAGCGTAAATGGTATTTCTGTTTATATATACCACATCTTTCCATTTCTTTTCCATCTTAATGTCAATGGACATTTAGGTTAATTAAATACTTGACCCTTGTGAATAATGCTGCAATGAACATGGAAGTTCAGATTCTTCTTCAGCATTCTGATTTTGTATTCTTTGCATTTATACCCATGTCTTTGTTCATTTAATGTTGCTATAATGGAATCCCTGAGGCTGAGTAATTTAGGTTTTTTTTTTTTAAAGAAGTTTATTTAGTTCACAGTTCTGCAGGCTGTTCAAAAGGTATGGCGCTGGCAGATGCTTGGCTTCTGGTGAGGACTTTAGTGCTTTGTCACGATGTAGCAGAAGGCCAAAGGGAAAACAGACACATGTGAAAAGACAAAACCAGTTAGGGCATCCTGACTTTACAACAAACCTCTCTCTCAGGAACTAGGATCCTCTTTTCTCGTCATGTCTGCCAACACCAGTTATCTCTTGTCTTTTTAATAATAGCCATTCTAATAGGAGTAAGGCAATAATATATCAATGTGGTTTAATTTGCATTTCTCTGATGATTAGTGGTGTTAAATATTTTTTATATGACCATTTATGTCTTCTTTAAAATAATGTATTTTCAGATTATTTGCCCACTTTTAAACTGAATTATATGTTTTCTTTAAACATCTATTGTGTTTTAGAGTTTTCTACGTATTCTGGACATTAGTTTCTTATCAGATGTATGGTTTACAGATATAGCTTTCATTTCATGGGCTGTTTCTTCACTCTGTTGTTTCCTTTCCTGTACATATGCTTTTTTAGCTTTTTTAAGTCCATCTATTTATTTTTGCTTTATTACCTGCATTTTTTGGAGTTATATCCAAAAATATTTATCTAGACCAATGTTATAGAGTTTTTTTCCCTAAGTTTTGCTCCAGTAGTATTAAAATTTCAGGTCCTACATTTAAATCTTTATTACATTTTGAGTTGACTTTTGTATATTATGTGAGATATGGGTCTAATTTTATTCTTCTGCATCTATATATACATTTTTTTCCAAATCATTTGATGAAGAGACTGTCGTTTTCCCATTGAAAGAGTAATGAGATACACAAACTATTGAATTATAAGTTTCAAAATTAAACTTATAACATAAATCTATTTGGAAATCTATCTCAAAATAAGTAAAAGAAGAGTGTGAGAGTTATGAGTTACGCCCATAATTCAGAAAAATTAGATTACCAGACAAATTCTTTAAAAGACATAAATTGACAAAGTTCGCACAAGAAGAAAAAACAACCTGAATAATCCCACAACTATGTAATAAATAAATATTTAATTAAAAGCCTTTCTTCAACTCAAAGAAAATTGCAAATTTTACCATAATATATGGAAGAAACAATACAATTCAATAGCTACTCCTGAACAAAACAGAAAAGGAATAAATACTTCTCAACTTAAATTATGAGGCCAATATTACATTAATACTAAAATTAGGCTGAATGTGCTGCCTCGTACCTGAAATCTCAGCACTTTGGGAGACTGAGTCACAGAATTGTCTGAGGCCAGGTGTTGGAGAACAGGCTGAGCAACATAGTGAGACCCTGTCTTAAAAAAAAAAAAGAAAGAAAGAAAAGAAAAGAAAAAAATAGCCATGTGTGATGGTACACACTTGTAGTCTCTGCTACATAGAAGGCTGAGGTAGGAAGATTGCTTGTGCCCAGGAATATGAGGCTGCAGATTGTGCCACTGACCTCTAGCCAGGACAACAGAGTAAGACTCTGTCTCAAACAAAACAAAACAAAAACAAAAACAAAATTACTAAAACTAGGAAAGATATTGCTAAGAAAGATAACTATAGACCAATATTCCTCATAAATATAGATGCAAAAAGCTTTAACAATATTTTCAACATTAGCTTTGGTATCACAAATAAAATAACATATCAAATATGGGTTACTCTAGAAAGTAACACAGGGACACCAATCAATGTAATTTACCACATTAAATTTGGAGGGGGAGGGAAAGGGGGAAAAGGGAGGAAGAAGGAGTGGGAGAGGGAGGGAAGGAGAAAAAAAATCAATTAAAAAAACACTTGAACATTTCAATATATACAGAAGGAGTGTCTGACAAATATGTAATATTTGGTTATGATTTAAAATAAGTGCTATCCAGAAGTGAGAAATAGAAGTGAACTGGCTCAATTTAAAAAATAAATAACTTATAAGAAATAAATGCAAATTAATGGTGAAAGACTGAATCCTTCCCCACTAACATTGGGACCAAGGTAAGGATGTCTGCTCTTGACATTGCTTCCAGTGCAACAAACAAACAAATTAAAGGCATATAGATGATAAAAGATAAGATAAAAATATCTTTATTTGTAGACCACCTATTTAGAAAATTGTAAGATATCTACCAAAAATAATAGTACTAATGTTAGTTCATTTATAGCACAAGATACAAGATCACCATAAAAGATCAAATATGTTTATATATGTCAGTAATAACAAATTAAAATAAAATATTATTTATAATAGCAAAAAAATATGAAATTGCTAAAAGTTGAATAATACACATGAATGACCTGTAAAATAAAAATTATAAAACATAGCTGAAAATAAAAGAAGTTCGTATGTTCAATATGTCATGTTTAATATTATCAAGGTATGAATTCATATAAAATTGACATATAAATTTAATATAATCTCAATAAAAATTCCAGAAAGAGTTTTGTAAAAATTGACAAACTGTTTCTAAAATTTATATGGGAAAGCAAAGGATCTATAATTGCTATATCAATTTTTTAAAAATTGAGGAACTTATTCTACCTGACTTCAAAACTTACTTTAAAGCTATAGTAATCATGACAATATGGTATTAATGTAAAGACAGACATACATATCAAAGGACTAGAATAGATGATGCAGAAACAAAACCTGTATATATGGTCAATTCATTTTTGAAGAAGATACCAGGGAAAGCAACCAAGAAAGAATAACATTTTAAACAAATACTGCAAAAAGAATTGGATATCAATATAAAAATTTAATTATTGTCCTTGCTGTATAACATATATTTTGACTTTAGATGGATTATAGACTTAAGTGTAGGATTTAAAACTATAACATTTTCAAGGGAAAGCATAAAAAAGCATAGAATTGGGTGAAGATTTCTTAAATAGGACACAAACAGTATAAACTTTAAAAGACAAAAACAGGGATAAATTAGACTTCAACATTTAAAAATTATTATTAGATATTAGAAACTATTAAAAAATAAAAAATGAGAGCTTGAGCTTCAACTCAGTGGCAGAACATATTTGAAGTAGTTATATTTATATTCAGAATATAGAAATAACTCTTACAAATCAATAATAATAAGATAACTAAGTTAAACAAATGGGTAAAGGATTTAAATAGACATTTTGCTAAAAAAAGATATATAAATGGTAAATTAAGTGCATGGGAAGATATTCAACAATACTAAGTTTTAGAAAAATGAAAATTAAGACTATAGTGAAATACTAATACACATCAATTAGAATGACTACAATTAAAAGAAAACAACGAAAGGCTAAGTGTCATTGAGAATATTGACCAACTGGAATTCTCATATACTGTTGGTTAGAATATAAAATATTACAGTTACTCTGGAAAATATTTTTTAAACAGTTCTTAAAGTTAAATATACAATTGCTAAAAACCCAGTAATGCACTACTAGGTAATTACCCAAGAAAAATTAAGGTATTATGTCCACTGAAAGGTTTGATCACAGTGTTTATAACAGCTTTATTCTTAGTAACCCCAAACTAGAAAGAACCCAAATGCACATCAATGAGGGAATACACAAACTGTGATGTCTTCAAAGGAATACTACTCAGCAATACAAAGAAACAGTATACTGATACTTGCAATAACACCAGCACATATCAAAAGAAATAAACTGAACAAAAGAAGCCAGACATAAAGAATATATGCTCTTTGATTCCATTTATGGAGAAGTCAAAACTGGCAAGTGGATGCTAGGGTCTGTGTGCAAATGTGTGTATCAAGTGGGAAGATTAAACTCAAAGAGGTACAACAAATAAATTTGGGAGATGACAGAAAATTTCTGTATCTTAATTGTGGTGAGTAGTGATTTAGATCTTAAAAGCAATAGGATTGCACACTTAAATTTGTGTATTTTTTTATATAAATGATATCTTAAACTAATAAAAATGGAAGAAAAAAATCGATGTCTAAAAACTAATTGTTCTTAAATGCTTAGTTTTGTTTGTTTGTTTGTTTGGGGCCAGGGTCTGGCCCTGTTGACCAGGCTGGAGCATGGTGGCAAAATCATGGCTCACTGTAGCCTGGAACTCCGGGGCTCAAGAGATGCATCTGCCTCAGCCTACAGAGTAACTAAGATTACAGGTGAGCATCACCACACACAGAAATGCTTAAATTTAGACAGTTCTCAAATTGAATAAGCTACTATATGGAATCAATGAATAGACTACTGTATAAAACTATTTTTCGTATTACCATGAAGCAAAGCACAGAGCAGCAGAGATAGTTTTTATCACCATGACATCTATTAGATAATGAAGTTCCCAGATTAAAAATAAAGACTATCAAGCTCAAAGGCAAACAAACATTAATTCGTAAGTACATTTTTGGTCTAAGTATCAAGTGCTACTTCTCTGTAACTTGGAAATGTTAACATTAAACCTCTAGGCCCAGCGCAGTAGCTCACGCCTATAATCCCAGCACTTTGGAAGGCCGAGGTGTGAAGATTGCCTGAGCCCAGGAGTTCTAGACCAGCCTGGGAAGCATGGTGAGTCCTTGTATCTACAATAAATAAAAAAGTTAGCTGGGTGTGGTGGTGTGCACCTGTAATTTCAGTTACTTGGAAAGCTAAGGTGGAAGGTCACTTGAACCTAGCAGATCGAGGTTGTAGTAACCATGATCTTGCCACTGCACTCTAGCCTGGGCAATGGAGTGAGACTCCAACTCAAAAAAATTAAAACAAATTAAACCAAAGTATAAGAAGAAAGATAATTTCTGAAGCAATGTAATAACTTTTCCTCAGTGTAAATTTTTTATTTTATTAGGTTAAGATTTCACAATTCTATGAAGATGGGGAGCATCATCTTGTCTTCTTGTACAAATAATCAAAATTTAACTAACATAAAATACCTTTTACAGCTAAAAGAGTTCATTAGATTCACTTTGTTTAACTTCTAAACTATTAAACAAAGTTGCCAATTGATATGAAGATTATAGGTTGATCTAGCAGGTCAGCCTCTTTTCCTGTTTTCATTATCTATGTGAAATTTTTCTGAAAATATCTTTCTGGTTGAAATCAATAAAAACTATTGAAGAATACAAAAAATGTTCTTGTGCTTTAAAATGCATTTTTTAAAAAAAATGCATTTTAAGTAGTCAACTTCATTCTGGTCTCTAAAAAACTAAAACAAATTTTTTAAATTACAGGCATAGGGAGGTGGGAGAAAAGGAGACATCCTGGTTACCCAACTCCTTTGGACACTTTATAGTCAAGTGGGATTGGACCAACTTTTCCTAAGGATTCTTTCATTGATAATTTCAGAAAAGAAGATATAGTTCAAGATCCAATTGCTAACTTATATTGTCTTCAGATTGGAGAAATACTACCCAAGAAACAGAAAGATAGAACTGAAGTTCTCATAGACCACCATTTGGATTTGGTTTCACAACTATTTGCTCTGGCAGTTTGATAGAAACTCTGCTGTCCAGCCTAATAGAGCAGGGATTTTTATTCTTCTGTTCATTGAATATGAACGTACCCTCCACTTCAGGTCAACCATTATTTTCAACTAAATAATCAATCTCACAGAGTTATGGTAAAAATCAAATGAGAAGAAAGTTTGAGCATTTTAAAAAAATTAAAGCACCTTTTATAAAGCAGTTTTCTTTACAAGATGACCTTGATTCTACACATCTTGTAAACCCCTCAGTTGCAAATACCTCTCAGAGCTTTCCTTAATTAAAGCAGTGATCTCCTAACTCTAAGAAAATGTGTGTATATATGTATATAATTAATACACTAAATATATTATAATAAATATTTTTAAATATAAATGAAAAATAATGAGACAAAATAAAACTCTAATACTTTTACTCATACTCCTATTCTTACACCATGCAAACACGCTTAACTAGATATAAAACAAGTTGAATTCTGATTTCAAGACAACTGAAAATTTTATTCAACTGGCACCTAATTGATGATGAATCAAACTATGTGGAGAAAGGAGGAGGCACTTATAAATTGAATCCAACTATCACAACAAGACATTATGGGTGCTTCTCAATATATACATTTCCAAATCATGGCTGATGACCAGGATGAACAGCAATATTCAATACAAAAACATTCCTCTTCAAATTACCTGAGTAGTCAATTGAAATGAACTTTTGTAGCATCTATATAGACTGTGGCTTAATTTGTGTAATGCAGTAACACCAAATCTGAGAGGTTTTACATGTAATGTTTACTTATTCCAAAACAGTCACCTGGAGGTCCAGCAGGGAAAGGCACTGGTTTTTCCTCATGGGAGGAATCAATGTTAGCAAGTCATGAAGAACATGTACCTTGGGACAGTATAGCAACCCGTTTTATTGGCAAGTAAGTTAATTAGTCAAATTCTTTTGTGTGTGCAATTACATTGATTAAGAGTGTCCTCTGCATTGCTTTCAGCATTTCTTGGTCACCTGCATCCCATGACTCATTACTGGGAATATGCGTATGCTTCAGAGACCAGCGTTGACCAAAGGCCTCTCCCAAGAGAGGGTGGAGTCAGTCCATGTCCAGACAATACTCCACAATTTGCCTCTGCGGTTCTTAGCTGTACCTCAGAAAATTTATTTTCCAGCACGTCCTTAGACTTTAGTAAATATGTAATGTACTTGAGCCATTACAATGGTAAACCATTTACATTAAGATAGGGTTCTGGGCAGTTGAAGGAAACTGCCAGGGGAGGGAGGGGCACACCTCATCAACAAGGGTAACTGCATTATGAACATTTATATACCTAACCCTGAATTGTACCCCATATCTTTAAAATAAAAAAAATTTAAAAGATAGGATTCTGAGATGACTATAGTGAATAAAACACAAATTTAGAAGCAAAACTATAATGGAAGTAAATTTTGTTTTCATGCTAGGAAGCTGTATGACATTGACAATCAATCAAGTTTTGCAAAGTTTGATTTCTTCATATGCAAAGGGGGAATATCTTATAAGATGCTTATGAAGTTGATCTTGAACAGCTTGATGTCTGTAAGGCTTTTGTCTCAGGGCAGACTTTCATGTTAGTTATTTTCTTCCTCCTCCATTAAAATGTGGAGTCTTCCATTTCACAAAAGTTCACACGAGTGAGCTTCATGGGAAATTCCACATGTAGGAAAGAGTGGAGGATGGAGAGCCATTTTATCACAGATATGACTTACCACAGACCTCCTCCTAGCCTTCTACCCACCCATTCTTACCTTTCTAACATGAAAGTCTGCCCTGAGACAAAAGCCTTACAGACATCAAGCTGTTCAAGATCAACTTCATAAGCATCTTATAAGATATTCCCCCTTTGCATATGAAGAAATCAAACTTTGCAAAACTTATCAACACCCTTCCCCGACACTCCTGTAACAGGAGTGGTATTTTCTAATCCCAAATATTGACATGCTACTTTCCTGTTTAAAACTTCTCAATGCTTGTCTATTCTCCTGGAATAGAGACAAAACTCCTCAGAATAGTGTGGTATCTACTTTCTCTGTCAAATTCCTATATTCTGAACTAGGTTGAGTAAGTCATGATTGCTACCCCTCCGGGATGGGACCAATTCTTCAACATTTTGCTTTGGGTGCTCTCCACCATCTCCTCCATCCACTCCTAATGAACTCTTTACTGTTAATTCGTTCGCTTTTAGCTCAAATACACTCTGAAAATAGATAGTGCAGACCCTGAAATTCTAGTAATGTCCAGTTTCCATTGCATAATTTTTAAAAGAACCACAGAACCACAATTCTCTCCTCCTTAACACTTTTCTCAGGATACCAGTGGACATTTATTTCTGTGGGATTATTTTATTGACAGCTGTCTTGCTCACTGTATATACTACATGCTTCATGAGAACAATGATGGTTTGTGTTTTGGCTTAACACTTATTTCAAGTAAGGGTTAAGAACATGGTAAAACCTCAATAAACTGTTTCATGAACAATTGTGAGAGGAATGAAGGGACATGCGTAAGATGTTCAATTCAAAATTAATATTTGTTTAATTCCAGATGAAAAAATTATAACAATTCACTTATTTAACATCTCGAAATGCACACTCCTTTAGCTGAGAAGCAAAATCCTTAAAGGAAATAAATTCTATAAAACACAGGGAAGAGGAAGAACTCACAGAAACATATTAAAATGGGGGTTTCCAGGGGCTAGGGAGATGTTAGTCAAATAATATAAAATTTTAGTTAGGAAGATTAAGTTCAAAAGGTCCATTGTACAACATGATGGCTATAGTTAAAAACAAGATATTGCAATCTGGAATATTGCCAAGAAAGAAAATTTTAAATGTTCTCACCACAAAAAATAAGTAGGTCAGATAATTCATATGTTAACGAGCTTGAGTTAGCCATTTCACAATGCATAGATGTGTGAATACATATTAAAACCTTATGTTGTACACAATAAATATATACATATTTTGTTAGTTAAAAAGTTAATTGTTAAAAAGCCTGGAGGAAGCAATGTCTGTCTTTATAAACCTATAAACTTCATTTACTTTGAATTAAGTTAGTAGGCTCTGATACTGCTTCTATTTTTTTCCTTAAACACGACAATCTGTACCTCCTTTGGTGAGCAAAACAAGAATACAAACATCAATTTAGCATGCATTTTAATGAACTATTATTTAATATGAACACTTAAACACTAATTTTAATGACAAAGTATTGTTTGTATCTGTTCACATTAATATACACAGAATTGAAAAAACAAGAAACCATAAAAAAATCTAAATCTACAATTCTCCAATGTCAGATGCTAACCCAACTCTGAGCTAGGTGCTCCAACATATAAAAAGGCAATGATTCGGTTATACTTGAATTAGGAGGGAAAGAACTTTGAATGCAATCTGTTACTTTGCTTATTTCTTATGCTTTTCGATGTAAGCCAGAGATAACTTAAAATATAGGAAATCAAAATTTTGGGGGGGCATTAATATTCCAAGAACTTGATTTAGAAATTCAGCCTGTTACAATTATTTGCAATGTTGAACACAGAATAAGAGTCATTAATTATGCTCATGTAAAGGAAAGCTATTTAACATCATTCACATTGATCTTCACATTGCCAATACTTATCATTAAGAAAGAAACTGCAACTAAACAGAAGTATTATCAAGCACCAAGTATCTGAATGACATTGGTAGAATTAGAATGTTGAGGTCACATAATAATTTTCAAAATGAAGAGATTTTTTGGGCAGCCAAACCATCCTTAGAATAAAAAAAATTCTGAAAGATCACTTAAGCTTTATGATCCTCATTAAACAATGGGTCCACATTATATTGAGATTTTTTGTTATTACTGGGGAAGTCATTGTCTTGGGATAGAATCCATGAAGTGGCTCCCTAAACTAAGGGATTTATGTCAAATACTAAGCAATAGGGACCACTTATCAATTTGTAATGTAAGCTTTTGTATCAGCTTCTGAAAATAGTCCTGACTGGAATTGAAGATGCTTGAAAGTTTATTCTGACTTTGTCACTAACTTGCTGTGTGACCTTGGGCAAGTCACTTCACCTCTCTTCCTCTTCTGAGTATGCATTCATAGGAAATGATATCTGAATTTTAAAGATATACCTATAACTCATATTCACTGTAGCATCATTTACAGTAACCAAGATGTGGAAATAACCTAAATGTCTACCACAAATGAGTACATAATGAATATGTGATATATACATACAATGGAATATTACTGAGCTTTACCAAAGGAGATCTTGCCATTTGTGACAACATGGATAAACCCAGGGACATTATATTAAGTGAAATAGACTAAACACAGAAAGACAAATATGCATAATCTCACGTATATGTTAAATTGAAATTATAGAAACTCATAGAAGCCAAGAGTAGAATGGTGATTGTCAGAGGAGATGGGAATTGAAAGATGTCGATCAAAGGATATAAAGCTTCAGTTTTGCAAGATGAATGATTTCTGAGGACCTAATGTACAACATCATTGCTGCAGTAGACAATACAATATTGTGTACTTGAATTCTTGAGAATAGGGTAGATCTCAAATTTTCTTACCATCAAAGAAAAAAAAAGAAGATGAAAAATGGGGGGAGCAGGAGGAAGAGAGGGAGGAAAGGAAGAAGGAAAATGGTATGATGTAAGTAAGGTATTGGATATTAATTAGCTTTATTGTGGGGATCATTTCACAATGATATGTCAAAAATGTATATAGAGAGGTCCAAAATCAAGTTGTTTGCCTTAAATATTAATATATACAATTTCTATTTGTCACTTATACCCGAATAAAGCTGAAATTTTTTTTAAGAAGGAAAATATCTACAAAGTACAAAGGGCTACTCTCGCAAATCCTAATAAGTAAAATCTCATACAGCACTGTTACTCATAAGGGACAGCTGGAAAAAAAGAAAAAGAGGGGATTTACCCAACTTTTTTCAGGGTTCTCCCATCAAACACTTGGGTTAGTTTGAATTCCAGGGCTTTTTCTATAGTAAGAAATATACAATAGGTTCACGAGTCAGAAGACAGAATATCTCTCCTGCCACATTTCTTTTCCTGAAGAGTTATCATAAAACATAAACAAAGTGATCATAAAATGCAAGCAGAGAGTGATCACCCTGCTAGCAGCAATATGCATAAATATATGCGAGTGTAGAGTGCTGTGATATTTTTGTGACATGAGGTAGAATCAGTATTCTTGGCTCATATTAGCCCAACAAATAGTCTAAGTGAAAAAGTAACATAACTCTTTCTCCAGTCACCAAATTTAGAAGAAATACTGACAGATAAACAAGGGAAAAGTTTGTCAGGTTAGTACCCATCTGGATCAAAGTAATGCTGACTTCTGCTGTGAGGTACCAGAATGCATTAGAAATGAACAAAAAGTGGAGACACGCAAATATAACCGAAGAACATAAACACGTTAGCTGATGTGTTAGCAATGTGTCAGAATATGTGTAAAACTGAAAGAGCAATCAAAAGACACTCTCGCCCTAGAGTTGAATCTGGCTAGAAGTTTATTTAGTTTTTATTTTTTAGCGTTAGAGTCTCACTCTGTCGCCCCGACTGGAGTGCCATGGCCACTCCCGGCCACCGCAGCCTCGACCTGCTGGGCTCCGGCGATCCTTCCGCCTCAGTCATCCAAGTAGCTGGAATTACAGGCATGCGCTACCACGCCCGGCTGATTTTTTGATTTATTGTAGAGATGAGGTCTCGCTGCCCAGGTGGGTCTTGAACCCGCGGGATCAGGCAATCCACTCACCTCAGCCTCCCAAAGGCGCGGGATTACAGGCTGAGCCACCGAGCCCAGCTGAATCTGGCTAGAAATTTATTAATCTCTCTTCTTTGTGGCCTTAAAGAAAGGCGTTCCAGATTGTCTTCCATGCAGGGTGGGACCTTGATATTTGACTTCTTACATTCCATCTTAGCTTGTTGCCCAGGCATAGGTTGAGGATTTTCAATAAAATGTCCACACCACATGATGGAAGGAAATTTACATGGACAGCTGTCTTCAAACATCTGATTAGACTATAGACACTTTGGTATTATATCATGGAGATTTTGTACAATTTATTACAGCTGATGTTAACAGTCCTAACATATCAACTTAAAAAATTCAGCCTTGTAGCATTTCATAGTTGTGAGTAAGGTCAGGCTACAGATCAAAAAGCACACCACCCTTTCCCACATTAACCCACAGCAGTAGTGGTCACAATTGCACTTGAAAGCTTTTAGAAAAAGTCACCTATTTGCATTTAGATGAGCTTCTGTACTAAAAGCAAGAAGGAGAAAGAAAAATAAGCCTTTATGTCAATTATTAAAAAGTAAAAATCAACAAAATAGAAATGAAATGCTTAACTAATTTTACCTCAAATGTTTCTGTTGACAAACAGTAATTTTAAAATAGTCTTCAAATTGGGCTGTATAAAATAAACATCAATGAAAATTCAGTGACTAAATGAGAAGAAATCAGAAGTCTATGAGTATGAGTAACTTTTTTCAGATTAAGTACACTCTAGGAATTTTTGTTAACACAATTAAAGTTGCCTAGCTTTAGTCTGTGCACCTTAAAGAAGTGTATGAAACAGAGAGATGAGAGGTCAGCACTACTCCGCATTTCCAAAGGAGAAAAAAGTTGTAGGAAAGATTCTGAAATGGATAACTAAAGGAATAAATTGTAAACCTTTTATATTGAAATTATAGTTGGGCACAGTGGCTCATGCCTATAATCCTAGCCCTTTGAGAGGCCAAGATGGGAGGATTATATGAACCCATAAATTCAGGTAACATAATTAGATCTCGCTTCTATAAAAAATAAAAAAAATTAGCCAGGCATGGTGGTGCACGCCTGTAGTATCAGCTACTTAAGAAGCTGAGGCAGAAAGATCACCTGAGTCCAAGAGTTTGAGGCTGTGATGAGCCATGATTGTGAGACTCCGATTTTTAAAAACAATGGAATTAGTAAACATTAACTAATAAAACATCACTGTAATATTTCTCTTCTTGTATTCTGAGTCAACCAATTGATGACTTGAGGAATGTTGAAATCAAATAAACAATTTTAAAACTTTATTTTATCATATGGAAATATAATCTGATGTAAAAAAAATACTTGAAAAAAGAAAGATTGTGTTTTGTTCCACCACCAAGAAACTATTTCCATTCTTATTTTCACTCAGTCGACATCTGTAAGCATTCAAAGCACAAAGCATTTCTGAATATCAGTAACACTTTTGTAAAGACTTAAGATAGCTTTGTAAACAAGCAGAAATTGAATCGTCATTCAATAGGTGGATGCCTGATTTGGTTAAATGACTCTATGGAAAATATTGATTAACGTATCAATGGCAGTCTGGAAGAAGAACTCAGAGGAATGTCCCCTGCACTACTCTATCAATGTTTTTATCAGTGACTTGGGTGATGATATGAATTGGTGGTTTATTATAGTTGCAGACAACATGGAGCTATAATTTCTAAAATAAGATGATGTCGTCTTTCCAAAATGTACTGACTACTTTGAATGATGAGCTGAAGCAAATGAGATGACAATTAATCAACATATAAAATGCAGAGTCTTGAGCCAGGGTGGTGGTATGTACCAGTAGTCTCAGCTACTCAGGAGGCTGAGGTGGGAATATCGCTTGAACCCGGGAGTTCAAGACTAGCCTGGGCAACATAGTGAGTCCCTGTCTCCAAAAGGGGGAGAGGGGTCATGGTGGCATGCACCTGTAGTTCCAGCTACTTGGAAGGTTGAGGCAGAAGGATCACCTGAGCTCTCAGCAGGTCAAGGCTGCAGTGGCCACGAGCATGCCACTGTACTCCAGCTTGGGTGAGAGCAAGACTCCAACTCAAAAAAAAAAAAAAAGGCCTTTCTGCGTTTTACTCAAGTTCTGAAAAATAACGCAGGACTACTGAAAGAGTGATGTGGCTAAGTATTCACTCATTAAAAATAATGGATACACAAAGGCTTCAGGATTATGACAGGAGAATGTCAATGGTATTATCTGGGGATGTTCAATCTAAAAATGAACGATTCAGGGAGATCAGGAGGGACGTCCCACGGAACATCAAATTTTAATATGCATGATTTCTGCTTCTGGCCAAGATGGCGCAACAAACACTAGATTT
Organism: Carlito syrichta; assembly: GCF_000164805.1. NCBI lineage: Eukaryota > Metazoa > Chordata > Mammalia > Primates > Tarsiidae > Carlito > Carlito syrichta. The sequence continues at coordinate 225,952 of NW_007184600.1, forward strand.
TGCTAGTTACACTTTCATGTGAAATAATTAAAAGCTAGAAAATAATATGTGAGAGAACTTTGTCAAGACTTTGAACATCCTTTCAGAAGGACAGTGAATTCTGAAAGGGAAGAATTAATGAGATGGGTCCTATGATTGACCCAAGTTTACTAGATGGAAAGAGTTTCCAATCTCTGACACAAAGGGAAATACAGACCGAAACAAGGCAGTTGGAGTTCAAGGGGAAGGATACCATACAGGAAAGAGAAGCCCAAGAGAGAACTCTGAAAATCTTCAGAGTTCCCCCGCTTCTGTAGGGCTGAGTGTTGCCCAGCTCTTAAGTGTGAGAGAAGTGCTTGAGACCAACCACTTGAGAGGTATTTGAGAGAACAACAGCAGGTCACACAAGTTGGAACTAGTTTCTGCTTCCAGTAGCTAAAGTGGAAAATCATCATAATGCATAAAGCATTGGATAGAGTACTCAGATAATGTTTTCTTCAGCAGTAGAGCAAAAATTAGCTCTTTGCTTCACACTGACCTAGTTCCATCTGTCAAATCTTAAAAGAAAGATGAAAAAAGGATCAAATTGTCTTTATGTTACTTAAGTACATCTTAAAACAAAGCTTAGGAGTAGGTTTAAAAATATAAAAAGATTCGGTAAACAAGGGAAAATTCACAATGTTTGATAGTCAAAAATTATCAGGCATGAAAAAAGAAAGAAAGAAAGAAGAAGGAAGGAAGGAAGGAAGGAAGGAAGGAAGGAAGGAAGGAAGGAAGGAAGGAAGGAAGGAAGGAAGGGGAAGGAGGGGAGGAAGAAAAGAAAGAAGGAAGGGAGGAAGGAAGGAAGGGAGGGAGGGAAGGAAGGAAGGAAGGAAGAAAAAGAACTCACCAATACTGAAGAGGAAAATAAATCAATCGAAATAAATCCAGGAATGGCATAAATGAAAGAATTAGTAGAAAAGGACGTTAAAACAGTTATAACTTCAATCCATATGACCAAGAAGCTAGAAAAAATGTATTAAACAGAGATATGGAAGATTAAGAAAAATAGATGCAAATATAGCTTTTAAAGTCGAAAACTTAAGTGTTCAAGATAAAAAGATTCTGGAAAAAAATAAAAGTAAATTAGACATTGCAGAAGAGAATATTAATGAACTTGAAGATATAACTACAGAAACTAGTCAAATAAAACGGGGGGGAGGGTTGAGAATGAGGAGCAGGAAGGAGCAAGCAGCCAATCAGTGAGGCATAGAATAAAGATATGGTAGTTTCTTATAAAACTAAAACTATCGTATAACCTTGTATAACCGAAGTGGTTTTTTTTTTTCTTTCATTCTCTTCCTCAACGGGAATCAAAATAGATCACTTCTGTGACCTCTGATCACCAAAAAGTATGTGGTATTCCCTCCTACTAGCAAGCAAGTAAGCAATCAATTCTGCAGCGGACACCAGGTGGGCATCCCCCAATTCAGTTCCAGTACTACCTGGAGACAGTGTCAGATCCCACAGGTAGAGGACACAGTTCTACAAGACCACCCCTCCCTTCAGATGTCAATTGCAAACTCCAGGTTGTTTTACCTGTGCTTCTGACCAACTATCTAAATCAGGGTTCCCACAACCTCCTTCCTTGGGCTTGATTACTTTGTCAGAGCAGCTCACAAAACTCAGGGCAATACTGACATTGCCAGCTTATTATAAAGCCTACAGATGAAGAAATGAATAGGGTGAGGTGTTGGAGGTCTGGGAAGGGCAGCCTCCGTGGGTGTCTCCACCCTCCAAGAATCTTCACACGTTCAGCTACCTGGAAGCTTTCAGAACCTAGTCCTTTTGGGTTTTATACAAACTTAATTTTGTAAGCATAATTGGTTAAATCACTGACCACTGCTAATGATCTCAGCCTGCAGAGATTGGGCTTGGGGCTGAAAGTTCCACCTGCCTTGGTCTTTTAGTGATCAGCCCCCATCTGAAGCTTTGTAGGGGCTATCAGCCATCAGTCAACTCACCAGCATACAAAGAAATCATCACTTTGGAGATTCTGAGCATTTTAGGAGTTGTATTCCAGGAAACTGGATGAAGACCAAATATACATTTTACAATATCACAATTGAGCTTCACACTCTAGGTATTTATTTTAAAAAGTAAATAAAAGCATATGTTCATATAAAGACTTGTACATAAATATTCATAGCAGCTTCATTTGTAAGAATAGAAACAGAAACAATTCAAATGTCAGCCAAGGGGTGAATGAATAAATAAATTGTGTGCATACAAATAATTAAATACTATTCAACATAAGAAGTAATTAGCTATTAATACATGCATCAACATAGATAACTCTCAGAAGTAAAAGAACCAAAATTATTTATTTTTATTTTTATTTTTATTTTTTTGAGCTGGAGTCTCACTCTGTTGCCCAGACTGGAGTGCAGTGGCTGCTCCCGGCCACCGCAGCCTCGACCTGCTGGGCTCCGGTGATCCTTCCACCTCGGCCTTCTGAGTAGCTGGAATTACAGGTGCGCGCTACCACTCCTGGCTAATTTTTTGATTTATTGTAGAGATGAGGTCTCGACAAGTTGCCCAGGCGGGTCTCGAACCCGCGGGCTCAGGCAATCCACTCACCTCAGCCTCCCAAAGGCGCGGGATTACAGGCTGAGCCACCGAACCCGGCTCCAAAATTATTTTTTAAATTACATGTAGGAAATGCAGATTAAACTGTGACAGAAACAGATTTATGGCTGCCTGGGGATAGGAAGATGGAAAGGGTCAGAGAGGAATTATGAAACAACAGAAGGAAACTTTTGGGAGTGATGGTATGCTCATTATCTTGATGGGGTGATAGATAAACACCTATGAAGCTAGATACATATTTATTGAAATTTTGACTTTATGTGTACTTAATTTATGTGACTTTGGTAAGGATGTTTGAAAAATTTTAATAGGCAACTACCAGGGTTCTTTTTATAATGAAGATGCTGAATCAGAACTTTGGAATGGTGTCTGAGAGTATGCATTTCTAACATTTTGTGAGGTCCTTGCTGCTGGTCTCAAGACAGTCCTTTAGGTAGCAAAGGACCAGACTCATACTTAAGATTCCCAACAACAGGAGTAGGCAATAAGGTTAAGATGTTATGGAGACAGAAAGGGTGTCTAATAACAAAACACACTCCACCATGGAACAGCAAGATTTCTGTTAAAAGAGGTGTTGGAAGAGTTATCAGCATTCATTTATGTTGTAGAGAGGCTGAAACTAGAACATTTCTAAGCTTCCTTCCAATGACAACATTTGGTTCATTAAATTTGAACTTCAGGTAAATATGTTTTATAAACTGGCAATGTTGGAATGGAGTCATTATAAGCATATGTTGGCCTAGTGTGAGCTATGTAAGAACAATGGGCTGGAGAATAACCTACCTAATGAAGGAAGCTTCAGTTTTTCATTCAGCAGATAATTATTGAGCAATTGTTACATGCCTAGTTTTTAAAAAAATGCAGTTTTGAACCTGGCAAAATTATCATTTAAAAAATGTTATTGTTTTAAAAAATACCAAGGGAAATACATGCTTCTACTCAGAAACATTCCAAAACATTGAATGAAATAGGAAATAACCAGATTACGTATTCACACTAGTCACACATGCCACATAGCTACAAAAGACAGATCAGTTACAACAGATTAAATCCATAGTCAGTGGGACAGATTCTAATTAATCTAGGAATTCTCAGAGTTTTTTTTTTTCTCACTTTGCTAGAACATTGCAAGAATGGCATTTTCTCTAAACTTCCTTTTAGATTAGCATTGATTGACACTTCCTAGGTGGGAATTATGCATTTTTCACTTTCTGTTATCATGGCACATCCAATATTGTACATGGAACATGCATTTGATACATTGACATATTCATAAGCAAGATGATGATGCCACTATAGACTTATTAGCATATGCACTGCTCTGATCCTTTGAAAGGGAATAAGTTGTCATGAACCCTCAGGATAAAGGTTTCTTTTTACTTCAGTGTGCTTCATTAGAGAAGTAAAGACACAGGTAGAATTTCTTAGTCTATATGGTACCTATCACAAAACATTGAAAAACATAAACTTTCTCATTTAATACTAAGTCAATTTTCTCCATGTCATCTGCCTTCTTATATGGTCAGGATAATGACAGGAATTCAGAAGTCTTGGGTCTTCTTTAAGTTTTTCTTGACAACTTGTTTTTTCTTGAAAGGAATCACAGACTCCACAATCACAGGCTTATAAGAAATCCAGAAAGCTCTGTTAGGTTTATGAAGCGATTTTTGGGATACATGAACTAAGAGAATTGTGTTTCTGTTTTTATTTGTTTTAAATAAGAGGCAGTATAGCATAAAGGGGTGGTTCTCAGCTTAAGCGTGCATCAGAATGACCTGGAGAACTCATTGAAGCACATATGACTGGGCCCCACCACAGAGTTTCTAATTCTGTAGGTTTGGAATACAGCCTGAGAATTTGCTTTCCAATTCCCAGGAGATGATGTTGCTGCCCTCTGGTGACTCCGCTTTGAGAACCCCACTGTCATAAAGGTTAACAATGTGAGTATTGAAATTTTTTTTTAAAAACAGCGTTGAGTAATTATTCACTGTCTTATAAGTTGTCTACAACCCTCTTGAGCAAATTATAAAAATTCTCTAAGCTTCTGCTGCCTCAGCTTCCTCATCAGTAGAATAATATAATAGGCCAAGCGCAGTAGCTCATGCCTATAATCCCAATATTTTGGGAGGCTGAGATAGGAGAATTACTTGAGACCAGGAGTTTGAGACAAACCTGGGAAACAGCAAAACTCTCTAAAATAAATAAAATAAAAGTAATAATTTTATCAGTCTCTTTTTTTCTGTTGAGATAACTAGAATAATACTTGAACAAATTTATCATTGCAGGGCAGGCTTCATGCACTAAATAAGGCAATAAGTAAACATTGGCCTATACGTCATGATGAAAAATAGATATAGTAATAAACTCATATAGGTAGGTACCCTTTTGGAAAGGGTGCCATATGTCTTATAAATAGGTGAGCATCTTTCTAGCTCCTCAGTCTAGAAAACTCTACCCTTCCTTGTCCACAGGCTCTGACCCTGAAGCTGAGGATTTTCTTAGGCAGCAGCTAAGTCACTGAGATTTGCTTTTACTGTCTCTCATCTGTTGATAGAATCTGTTTGGGTTCAGTGCCAAAAGAAAAGGGCAGGTTAACCAAGGAAGTGTGTGGATAGTTTTCAGGGTAGCAGGGATTTGCAGGATAGAGAAAGAATCCATATTAAGAAGCATGGGCTGTATGGCTCTGTGTTAATGAATACCTTGGAGTCTCCCTTCTTGGCTGTCTGTAAAGTAGAAGCTGGTTGAGCAGTCATCTTTCCTAAATATGTTCCAAGGGAGTTTAAATTTTTTGAAAAAAGAAAAGAATATCCTCAACCATGCTGTAAGGCATCAACTTGATCCCTGAGGTTGGATCTGCGGTCTTTCTGCAGTGGATTAACCCATCTTTAGTTACTAGAGGATCTCTGTACATGAAAAGGAAAAAAAAAAAACTTTTATGCATTTGAATGGTCTTTTATTAACTGAAATAATGCTATTTATTACAATTCATCTGCAGAAAAAAAAATAAAGTGGCTACCTTTTTAATATAGAAAGCAATTAGACTTTATTAAAATTACTATAGTAGAGTTTGAGTACTTTATGTTTAGAATACATTTCCATGTTTATGAGCTCTGTGTTTATTATTTAATAACTAGAGACTTGGAAATCTGCTTTGAGAATAAGTTCCCCTTTGTGGTTTCTATGACTACATTCCTTTTTCTTTTATGATCACATTGTAGTCAGATGTGTGGCTGTTACTGCAGTCACAGGTTCTACTTCTTGAGGAAATTAAAATAGTTGAACCAAATATATTTTCCCTGTTCCTACAGGCATTTAACACACTATCAAATCTATCACACGCTTGTTGGTTCCTTCCTTCAATCAGACATGGTGTATTTAAAGGTATGAAAAATATTTTATGTCTCTGCGGAAAAGCTCTTCAGTTCCAATTAAGGTGAGAAAAGTAATAGCTAATGCTTACAGAGCACTTCCTATGTGCCAGGCACTTTTCAAAGTTATTTACATACATTAACTCACTTAGTCTTTAAAACAATTCCAGGGGAGAGTATCATTATTCCTGTTTTTAAGATGAGGAAGAAGACATGATCAGATTAAGCAATGTGTCCAAAGACACACTACTAGTAAGTGATAGAGCTAGGTACTAAACGTGTGTCATCTAGTATCTTGATTCTTTCATAATTTTGTAGTGTGCAGAGTTTATTTCTTCCAATCTGACAAGCATAGCTTTTTTCTAAATGAGGGTAACAGGAAGGCCATTAACAATCAGTCATTTGAGTCAGCTGTAAAAGTACAAATAAATATTGAAAAACTCATACAGCTGTTTAAATATTTAAAAAAATTTACCCAAGGCCAAAGGTATTTCCAAGTACTTGGTAAAGCATCTTTAGAAACATTAAGGCTGGGCACAGTGGCTCATACATGTAATCCCAGAGTTCTGGGATACCAGAAATTTGAGACCAGCCTGGGCAACATGGTGAGATCTTATCCCTACAAAAAATAAATAATAGCTAAGCACGGTGGTGTGTGCTCATAGACCTAGCTATTTAGAAGACTGAGATGGGAGGATTGCTAAGGCCCCGAGTTTGCAGGTTGCACTGAGCTTTGATTGCGCCACAGCACTCCAGCCTGGGTGACATAGCAAGATCTTGTCTCTAAAAAATATAAAATTAAAATAAAAAGGAACATTAATAAATATTCCAATACCCTGAGATATTCATCTCCTGATTACCCATGCTGCCATACCAATATTATTTCAGGTAATGCGAGGTGCACGGTGGCTACACTATTTCATAGATGGAGAAATTGGAGACACAAAACAAAGCATTCATCCATCACCACCCATTGTGTCTTGCTCTCTTCATTTCATAAATTTCAGGAACCATTGTGTTGATGGAACAATTTGAAACACAGAGTGTTTTATGATTTGCCTGAATCTTATTCAGAATTTATGATTGAGTTTGTAACTGCTATTCAGTGTGATATAAAGCAGTAAAAACTTTCTCAAGTCTTGAGAAGAACAATGTTTAATTAACTTATTCATTCATTCATTCATTTTGAGTTGGAGTCTCAGTCTGTTGCCCAGGCTGGAGTGCAGTTGCACACTTGTGACTCATTCTAGGTTTGGCCTCCTAGGCTCATGCATGTACCATCATGCCCGACTAATTTTTTTGAGTTTTTGTAAAGATGAGGTCTTCCTGATTAGGCTGGTATTGAACATCTGGGGTCAAGTAATTCTCCTACCTCAGCCTCCCAAATTGTTGAAATTTTAGGCATGAGACACTGCACCTGGTTAGAACAATGCTTTAAAACTGAAAAACAGTGGGGCACTAACAAAACAAAGTTTTATATAATTTCTGTATTTTAACATTTTTTATTCACTCAGTGAAACTGAAGTACATATGATTTTTAAAAAGTCACCCAAATAAAATGTCTATTTTACAGTTCAATTATCTCTGACTTATAATTAAATTGCACTCCACCTTCTCCCCTCCCCCAGATGATATTTTTAATGAATTAGACTTGAGATTCTATAATCATATGTAAACTTGGTAGCCTAGATGTGATTCTGAAGAATATGACCTCCAGATCTTTCCCAATTTTCAAAATTATCATTCATACCATAATAAGCAAGAGGAGACATATCCTCACTCAACAAAGCAAATCAAGTTAACTTTCATAAATAAAATCAGCTGTGGAAATTATTCATTTTATTGTGCTATAGTGTGTTTCTTGCTCTTTCTTCTGTTTTTCAATTCTACTTCAAATCATTAGACATGATTTAGTATCAGCCTTTTTTTAAATCTCCCCTTTCAAGGATATTTATTACATGATTAATAAATCATAATGTGATAGCCTCTATATCATGGGCTATAAGAACAATCAACTTGGAGTCTTATAGACCTAGATTTATGTCCCAACTAAGTTCTTCTCTAGCTCCCTGCTCTTCAACAAATTAATTCATATCTCTCAGTCTCAGTGTCCTCATCCATAAAATGGGAGTATTAAAACACTATCAATTGTTGTTAAAAATAAAGCAATGCACATAATAACTGGTGCAACAGAGCCTGCCACATGATATACAACTACTACATGTTAGTGAAGGGAAAATCCCAATTCCAGCTTAAGCTGCATTTGTGTCTTAGCTGGACTAAAATAGCTTGTGAATATTTCTAAGATGTAGGGGCTGAGAAAGTGGCTCTGGGAGTTGTCTCTAAAATGTCCAAATCCTTGAATGTCTGTAGGCTCATGGGAATGCAGATCATTCTTATAGCCTGATATCTCTTTTTAAATCACATGTAAAAGAAAATATGTCATTCAAGTTGTTTCTTTCAGACAGTCCCCTCCTTGGGCAGCTCTTTATATAGACTTTCAAATAGCATTTTCTATTCCCTATTTTCCCCTGTGCTTTTTATACTTTCCCTACTCTCACATGGCTACTTTTTTTTTTATTTCAGGAGAGAGTCTAAGGTACTGACTAAATCATCTGAAATATCCTCTTTTCTAATTGAGCAGCCAGAAACCCTAATTTGGCATCTTTGCTTTCATTTTTCCCTAGGCAATTTCAGTAGACCAGGCACTCAGGCATCTCAGGCACTGCACATCTCTGATCTCAAAGAGAATTCTTTGATGAAGAAGCAGCACTCCCATTCCTACCACAGGATAAACTGACAGTCCCCCAGAGGTTGTAGATGCTCAATCCCAAAGAGGTAGCCAGTGTTAAGATGTGTACCTCCACCTGCTCTTCCAAACTTGGCTCACTCCATATCCACAGACCTCCACAAGAACCTAGCCTAGGTCAACCTCCTGCATAAAGCCATGTTCTCTCAACTAGTAATACCTTGACTCATCCAGGCCTTCATTCTCTGGATCCTTCTCTTTTCTCCAAGGTCTTCTACTCTCTGAAAGTCTGAGAGATCATTTCCCATACTACCACATTGTCCCCGAACCACCATCACAGCACTTTCCCTCCTGAGCCAAGAGAACACGAGAGGCTTGAGAATCAACACAGAACCCAACTATGTCCAGCTGAAATGAACTCGGTCAGTCACCCTTCAATTACTTTCAATTCTGGCTACTGTACAATGATCATTTGACTTTATATTACTCTTCATGACATACATCTGTCCTTGGTTCCTGTGTTAATACTTGCCAAAACTGAAAACAGAGCATAAGTTTTGATGGACTTGTAGTTCTCAAATTATATGTCTACTAAAGTCTGAAAGAAGTCATTATATTGAAGTTTACATATGTGGTGTGTATGTATATAATTATTTATATATTAAGTGTATATATACATAACACATATACATAGTTATATATTATATATAATTGCTTTATTCTAGGGTAGCTATAAATCAAGCCATAGTGCTTGTATTGGTGAAAGTTGTTTAACGGTAAATGCATTGGGGAAGAGTTCTTTTTTGATAATTCAAATGTAGGCCAAATATTTCAGTAGTTTAAAACTGTTCTTCCTAAAGTTGGTTAATTATCAGAATCACCTGGGGTAACTTCTGATAAACATAGATTTTTTTCATTCCCACCAGAGACCTATTAAACTTCTTAAGATGGGATCAGAATATCTTTTTCTTTTCCCAAAATGTGCCCCAGGTGATTTGGGTAATGAGACCAATTTAGGAACAAACGATCAATGATGTAATGAGATCATTCAAGGAACCTGGTATAATCTTACCCAGAGGAAAATTTTTCCCTTAGCCTACCCTTGACCAATTCCTATATCTTACTGTATGGCTCCTCAGCTTAACATGGTGTGTTTAATCAAATCCACGATGACCATTAGATGAAAGATTCAAACCACAGGATCTGTAAATTGTACCTAGGTTCAGCTGCAGATAATTGTATTTCAATAGTTTAATCAACATTTAATTGTACCTATAAAGTAAGGCAACTCCCAGAAAGATAAAATCTCAGAAATATAAACATTATAAAATAAATACCACTTAGCTCTCTTTATCACCTTTATCCTCTTCACTCCCTTTCCCCTGAGATGCTCTGCTAGGGTGAACAACTGTGACAGTATGCCTGAAATTGAAGGGTTTCCCAGGATATGGTACTTTCAGGGCTGAGATGGAGACATCCTGGTCAGATTTGGATGGTTGGTCACTCCACTCTGTTTATTGTTTCTTAGGCATAGAAAATGGAAACTAAGAGACTTGGAAAACTTTAGGATAAAAATACCTCTCGGAAACATTTTGTATTGTATATGTTTATGTTTGGAGGAATCAGATCTCAAGAAATAATGAACCTGAAAAAATATATGTTTAGTATGAAAGAAACCACAGTTTTACAACTATATCTTAAATGTTTTTATAAATGTTGCTTTTGATGTTTATCTATAAATAACAAGATAAAATAAAGAAAATGTGACTTAAAACTTCATTTTATATTTTAGCAAGTCAAAATAATTTGTTATATGTTGTAAGTCGAATAGCATACCCACAAATTCATGTCCACCTAGAACATGAGAATGGGACCCTTTTTGGAAATCAGATTTTTGCAGATATAATTAGTTAAGAGGAGGTAATAATAAGAGCAGACCTTAAATCCAATGACTGGTGTCCTTAAAAGAGAAAAGACACAGAGGCAAATGCACATTGAGGAGAGAAGTTGATGTGAAGACAGAGGTGGAGATTGAAGTGATGAGTCTACAAGTAAAAGAATGCCAAAAATATCTGGTAACCAACAGAAGCTAGGAGAGAGGCATAAAACAGATTCTATCTTAGAGTATCCAGAAGGACTCACCCCTGTTGGTTCCTTAGTTTTAAACTTTGAAGATCGAGGACAGAGAGGAAGTATAGTTTCACTCCATTTGTGGTGATTTGTTATGGCAGCTCTCAAAATCTAGTAAACTGTAGAAGTGGATAAGTTAAAGGACATTGGAAAGAACCTTGGAACAGCAGGCCGGAAGTCTAGTGTCTAATTCTAGTTTTGCCTTTGACTCACTTTATTTCTTTGAATATGTTACGTGTTAGGTTATAATTTCCTTATATGCAAAATTTGACAGTGAACTATAACTAGAAGATTTTCAAGGGATCCCCTCCTCCAATAATCTATAGTTTGAATCTTTTTCTTACTTTTGTATTATAACTGTGTGTATAGTTTTATCAATCACCTCCTACTAACAACTCATGTAACAGTATCTTTGAACAAACAATTTGAGACTCTAAAGTTCTATTAATCTCTATTTTTAGAAAAATATCCTGGAGAACTTGACCCAAAACATGGTTGAAGAAATAATTCTCACCTGATGTGAAGGAGAGAGAATCTGTCTTTAAATATACTTCTGACTGATTTTCTCCTAACCATAAGAACAATAATACTAACATTCATTAAACACTTATTTGATTCTACTCTCCTAAGTGCTTTTTATCGATTATTTCCCTTAATCCTCACACAAACTTATAAAATTGAAGCTAAATATTATATAATTGCCTACCTATGCATCTAACTAAATAACTCACAGGATAAATTTCAGAGCATATCAGAACAATTTGGACCAAAAGTCCCATTTTCCCACAGCTACTTAGTCATGTATTTGGGGATGAAGTATAAATTCCACCTTCCTCTCCAGCAGAAGGCCTACATACACTTTAGAAGCAAAGTCATCATTTAAAGTATTAGAACATATTGTTCCACAAGCTGGTTTACCAAATTTACTTCCATAGCGGCTGACATCTACGTGAGATGTCTTTTACATATTTTAGGAGATCAGGCACTTCAAATGTAATATTCATCTATAAATTCTTCCCTTAGACATAAAAGCATTGATTACCATTTTCCTTAACACCCGATCAATGTTACAGGACAGGTAGGTTAATGGATAGGGCACAGATCAGATGAATGAGTTAACATTCGTGGCTGAGTTTCCTTGGTCAGGTCACTAAATTCTTGGATTGATTTGCTTATTTTCATCACATATTTACTACATGCCTATTTGTGCATGGCCTTGTGCTACATACAAGGAATAAATTAATGAACAAAATGAAATCAGAGCAATGATCTGTATGGTAGGCACAAATTAATCAAATAAAATCAAATATGAATATATTACTATAAGTGCATTAACACATAGTTAATACACAATATTAGCAATGTCAAGTGATAAAAAGGAAAAATATTCAGAGTAACGTTATGAAAAAGTATTGAGTCCAGATTTTAATGGGATTCAAGGAAGGTCACCGTGAGGACATGAAGGCAGCTTCCAAACTAAATCAAGTGAAATGAGTCCTAGGAAGACATAAGCGCATTTAAAAGGAATGTTACGTGTGAAGGGACTTAGCATTTTGATGAAAGCAGAAGAATGAAAACACATCAAAGTGTAAAACACAAAGAGCAGAAAGGATTGGAATAAAATGATTGGATTTTATCCTGCATTTAATTGGCAGATATTGAACGTTATATATCTGTAAAATGAGGACAGTAGCATTTATTTCACACTTTTTTCCTACCTAAGAAATAATGTGAGTGTTTATGAATATGCCTTATTCAAATGTCAAACAAAATAAGGTATTTCTTACTAAAAGATTTTTTTCCAGTAAGTATAGCATATGTTTTATTATTTCTTCTGTTCTAAGTATTGTCCTAAGAGGACTAAGGAAGGAGAATGCTTTAACATTACACTTCAAGATAGCCAGAGGTTTTGGTAAATCTAATTTGGAATCATTTTATTTTAAATAATAGATGATAGAAAATTTTATGACAGACATTTTAATTATTCATTTGGATAACAAATTGATTTCAAATTATACTATATAATTTTCTATTACATTTCAATAAGATTGTAAGAAGTCCATTAAATTCCAAATCATTAGCATTAATTTTCATTAAGATATCATGGACATCAAATACATTCTGTTTACTAATGTCAATGATTTTCAGCATCCATTTGATCAAATAACTGTGAATATGAGCCAGGTATTGTTTGGCTTGAGCTTGATCTTACTCATAAACAACATGACTTTTGATCAGAAGGCCAGCCTACGCATATATTGTTGCATTGATTAGACTTACTGTTTTCAATATTCTTCATTGAGGCATACTTGAAATACTCCAAGCATCACATATTTAGAGTACTCACTTTGATGAGCTTTGACAATCGCATGTGTCTGTGAGAAAATCATTAAGATAAACATCTATCACCCCCAAAGTTTCCTAGTGGTCCTTTGGAATATTTCTATCTTACTCTGTCTTGCTGTCACTTCCTCTTGAAAATCCCCAATACACACATACAAAACCACAGGCCACCTGCTTTCTGTCACTATATATTAGAAGGCATTTTCTAAAGCTTAATATAAATGGAATATAGAGTGTAATCTTTTTCTATCTGTCTTCATTAATTCAGCATAGATATTTTGATATTTCTCAGTATTGATGTGTACCTTGAAGATCCATTATTTTTCATTGTTGAGCACTATTTCATTGCCTAGATATACCACAATTTGTTTATCCATTTACATGTTGGCGGGTATTTGAATTGTCTCCAGTATTAGGCTATTGCAAGTAAAACTGCTATGAATATTTTTATACAAGATTTCACATAGATGTATGCATTTTTTTCTCTTGTATAAAAACCTAGGAGTGAAATGTCTGGATATTATTGTAGATAAATAGCTAACTTTTATTTATTGTGGCAAAATATATACAACAAAATTTAGCATTTTAACTATTTTCAATCATATAGTTCAGCGGTATTAAGCACATTCACACTGTTATGCAACAATCTTCACCACCTATTCACAGAAGTTTTGTCTTCCCAGACTGCAACTTTGTACTCATTAAATATGAACTGTGCATTCTTTTCTCTCCACCCCAGCCCCCAGCAACCACCATTTTACTTTCTGTCACTACGAATTTGACTTTTCCAGATTCTTCCTATAAGGCACTTCAGGATTCATCCACATTGTAACATGTCAGAATCTCATTCCCTGTTAAGATTGAATATCATCTCATTGTAAGAATATACCATATTTTATTTATTCATCAATGGCCACTTGGGTTATTTCCATTATTTGACTATTGTGAATACTGCTGCTATCAGAAATGGTGTACACATATTTCTTAGAGTCCCTACTTTCAATTCTTTTGGGTATATACCCAAAATTGGGATTGCGGGATCATATGGTAATTTAGTTTTTTGAAGAACCACTGTACTGTTTTCTACAGCAGCTGCACCATTTTACATTCCCACCAGCAATACACAAGGATCCCAATTTCTCCTAAAAGTCAAACATTTAAGAAACTGTCAATGTGTTTTCTAAAGTGATCGTATTATTATACATTTTCCATTATCACTTCCTATTTTTTTACCCCATGTCAATACATAATGTGATTAGTCTTTCTCACTTTAGTAATTCTAGATGTGTAGTAGTATGTCATTGTAGTTTTAATTAGTATTTCCCTAGTAATTCGTCACCTTGAGCATCTTTTCAGGAGCTTATTGATGTAGCATACGGACAATCATAGGAATCACATTTTGTTTGTTTTGTATCCCTCAGGAATTTTTGCCCTTAGTTATCAGATATCCAGTATGTTGAAAACCACTGGCTCACATATTGTATCTTTATTTTATTTTATGGTGGTAGCAGTCATCAGAATAAATGTGGTGTCTGTTACTCCATCTTGCCTAGCGGAGAAAGTCTGAATTTACTATTTTTGAGCCAAAGTTAGTATTATCTAAAAGTTCTAAAACTAACAAAATTACAGAATCCCTCATCTTGTTCTTTTAAATCACTTAAGTTATTCAATAAACATATTGTCAAATCTCTACTAAACAAGTATAAAGAGCTCACTACTTTGTATTTTCAATTTTTTTTTCAATGTGCAAAGTCAGGTGTCCACTTATAAGATGCTTATGAACTCACTGAGCAGAAAAAGTTTGAATATCTATTATGTGACATTATAAGCCAGGAGTTGAGCAGATGCACATATTTAGTCAGATGACTTTATAATTGTTGTTCACCTACATTTGCTTGGCACTAGGCTAGACAGTGCGGAAACAATAGTGAAAAAGAAAGAGAACTTTCCTGCCATCCTAGGTTTTTCACTCTGGTAAATGGAAACATGAAAAACAAGTACTCAAATACACAAATAGGATCATGTTAGACAAGCAGTAGAAAAATGTAAGATATGATAATGGTGAAAAAAAGAATATGGTTGAGTTATACAGAGTGCTAAAATAAGTCCTAAGACCGAAATAATGGAAAGAACCAACCATGTAAAGATATAGAAGAAAAAAATGTCTAAGAAAAAAGATAACTAAGAAGTGAACAACTTGGGATGTTCAAGGAAGAAAAGAAGGAACAATGGTTGGTTGAAACATATACAGTAACTAGGAGAGAGGTCTCACATGGTTATCATAGGAGTGAATATGCAATTTCTCTAAATTTAATAGGAAATCTTTGGGGGGTTTTAACCAATGAAGTCACTGAAAATTGTTTAGAGAGTTTTTGCCTTTCTGATTTGTTTTTAAAGGTCATTTCAGCTTCTATGTGAACAGTGAGCAGTAGAGAGGCAAAACTAATATTTTTTTTAAAAAGGAGTTAGGGTTAATTTGTAGGTAATTGCAGTATCCTTGAGAAAAAAATAACAAAATAACATAAATGAGTAAAGTTGGTTGGATATAATCAAAAGAAATGGTGTGATTGTAAGCAAAATGAAGAATATATTTCCAGTGCAGAGAGATGGCTGAATTCAGTTCTAGCCAATCATTTTCACTTTAAACAAGGGTACAATGTTGCTGTTGTCATCTTTCAAAGGCCTAGATATTCAGATTTTTAAGATATTTTAATTTTAAAATATTGCATGAGATGCCTCAGAATGTCTATGATTGAAACAATTCTGTAGACCAACAATTTGTAGTCCCAAGTATCAGCTAACAATGAAAAAGAGGTTAAAGCAGGATGTGGGTACCAGGAAAATATGAAATGTCAAGTGTTGTGATTTCCACAGATTAAAAGCTTGCTACAAGAAGGTGGGGTCAAGGACGGCTTCAGGTAAAAGGTAAAGTTTGTGCTGATCCTTGTAGGCTGTGTGAGCCATAGAGGCAGAACACGTGAGAAGGGCATTTTAGGGAGTGTGGATGGTACGTGCCAACGCAGTGTGTTTTAAAAGTTCAAGAGATTTTGGGAGAAGTTGAGTTGATTAGCCAACACTAGAATTGTGTTATTGGGACAGAAATAAATCAAACTAGAAAGGTCAATTGAGGTCAAATACATTAATTTGCTTAGCTCTGGAATTCAATCCAGAATTACTGCAACCGAACTCCATGTTTACTACTAGTGTGATACAATCGTTGAGAAGTTCTTCAACAATTTTGATTTATTATCAGTCATTGAAATAGATGTTTACACTAGCACGGTGAAGGGTAAAATAGAACTTATTAGAGAAAAATTGAGTTGGTATTGATTATTCTTACATAGGAATAATTTCCAGGCGTTTATTTTCATATATGAGCATTTTTTCCCCTTTCTTGAGTGCCAGGAGGATGTTTGCATTGGTGCCTTGACTTAAGTATTCCAAAGTGCTTTATTAAAGGCAAATGTAATCCCCCTTTTAAAAAACATAGCAGAGAAAACTCCCAGGGATAGAAA
>NW_007184600.1:242921-310172 GCF_000164805.1 Carlito syrichta
ATAAATAGTTACAGGTAGTCACGTAACTGCATTCTCTTAGCCATGTAAGGCTTCGCAAGGTAGGTATCTTGAGATATATAGGCTATAAATACACTGGCACATTATTTCTGATGCTGGAGACTCCTACTACTTGTAACTAAATGGTAGAGTCTCATGCACAGTGGGATTTGCCTTTTTAATAAATATGTTACAAATGCCATTCTCATAGTCATGGTCACTTGCTCACCCCCCTTAATGAGATCTTCGGGTAATGAGGTTTCTAAAACAATGCAAAAAACCAATGTTAGAATAAGATGTAGACAAAGAAAAACTCACGTCAGAACACCTTCAACCTAAAATACCAGGGAAGACAGAAGACAGAGAAAGATAGGAAGAAGGAGTGCATCAATATTTCTGTCCTTAAAATCTTCTCATGCTTGTACGTGTGACTCAGGGAGGTGGTTGTCACAGTCATTACAGAGATGATAGAGAAAAGTTCTGGAGAAGCTGGAAAGTTTGTCTTGAAGACACTTCTCAAGATTTGTCACAGCTCTGTATAAGCAGGAAACTTCTATGGTTACCCATCCATGGTATATATTAAATCCTAAAATGAACTACCCCTTAACTTCCTCACATGGTAGAGATGTACTGGCCTGAAGTCTCTGTTTTATTATCGCCTCATGGTGGGCAAAATAATTCCTCTTCCCCAAAGACATTCACATCCCTGTTCCTAGAACCTGTGACTATGTCCATCACATGGCAAGGGGGAGTTAAAGTTATAGGTTGTTAATAACTTACCCTGAATTGAGGAGATTATCGTGAATGATCCAGGCGGGCTCAACGGAATCATAAAGGCCCCTTAAGGGGAAAATTGAGGTAGAAGATAGTGTTTATGAGAAATATGAGAAAGACTGAAATAGCTATTACTGGTCTTAAAGATAAACAAGGAGCCTGACCAAGGAATGGGGGCAGTTTCTAAAAGTTAGAAAGGGCAAAAAAAACACAAATTCTCCCCTAGAGCCCTCTAGAAAGGAACACAGTCATGCTAATATCTTGATTTAGCCCAATGAGACTCATTTCAACTTTTAACCTCCAGAACCATGAGATAATAAATTTATGTTGTTTTAAGCCACTGAGGTTGTGGTTACTTGTTACAATGGCTGTAGGAAACTAATACACTTCTACCCACAAGAATGTGCATTATAACATCAATTTAATAAGGTAAGTTTCCTGGGACAGAGGTAGTTCTAGGGAAAGAATTTCAGTAACCCCTCATATAAAACCACAGGAATATAGTGTCTAACAAACAGTCAGCTTTTTCTAGGTTCAACTCTTGTTCTGTCCTATACACGCTAGTTTCATAGGTACACTGGGCTGTTATTATTACTGGACTGTTATTTTGTGAACATGGCATGTATTGTCACACTTGGTGTCTCTATGCCTGCTGTGATCTTTTTCTGAAAGGCTCTCTCTACCCACCTGCCCCAGGGCAACTTCTCTGTGACCAGAAATCTATTTGTTCCAACATCACCTCCTTCTATGTTTAACATCTTTCATCTTGAGAAAAATTAACTTTTCTTTCCTTTATGGCATGATGTTAATAACTGAGTATACATGATTCATTTGATTTACTTTGGAAAAACAACTATTGCATTTGGTTCGGTTGGTTTGTTGGGTTTGGTTTGGTTTTTTTTCCTTTGCTGCATAGCAGGATAGCACATATTACCCCTCCCTCCTGGGGGAAGGTTTAAACATTAAGCTTTCCCTGACCTAGATAAGGGGAAACTAGTTTTTCCATTACTAAAGATTCAGGCTTTGAGTTAAATAGATCTGTTGTAAATACGATAAAAGGAGGATTTGAGGAGAGGCCACCCCTGAAAGAAATAAGAGGGGGAGGTAAGAATTCCCTAGACGAAGAAACTGGCAGAAAGAATTTACCAAAGTTACCTGAACACCTCCTGTAAGGGAGAGGACCTGCTGCCCTGGTTTCAGTCTCCATTGCTAGAAGATTTCAAAGCCTGCCTAGAGAGAATAGGTTGGCCTCTATCACCCACAGACAATATCTAAGACTTTCACTAGCTTCTCACTGTTGTCTGCCCCCAGGAGTGATACTATCCATGGTGCCACATTTTGTTTGCTCCCCTCTGATTACCCTTATATAGACAATCTGTTGTGGGTTGTATTTTCTCCCCTCTTCCCACCTCCACCCAGGATATGTTGAAACTCTCACTTCCAGGACCTGTGAATATGACCTTATTTGGAAATAGGGTCTTTACAGAGATAATCCAGTAAAGATGAGGTCTTTATGATGGCCCCCAACCTGCTATGACTGGTTCTAATAAGAAGAAATTTGGAGAAAGACACAGGGAGAATGCCATGTGATGACAGAGGCAGAAGCTGAAGTGACACAACTATAGGTCAAGGATCTCTAGACATCACAGAAAGTTGATTCCTTCTCTCAAAAGGAGCCAACACTGCTTACTCCTTTATTTTGGACTTTTAACCTCAGTCCTGTAAGAGAACAAACTTCTGTTGTTTTAAGTCACCCAGTCTTTCATGCCTTGTAAACAGCAGCGGTAAGAAACTAATACACAATCCCGCAGAAGGAAGCCAATACGCCAAGAAAAGAAGAGAAGACCCTAAGAAGCCTACTTGGTTAATGCTGGGCACAGAAAATGATTCCCCAAAATATGACAGTTGGGCATGTTGAGTGCTTCTGAAAATTTAAAGGCCTCAGACAAAAACCTCAGAGCCAAGGACTCCTTTTTACCTTTCTTTGTCTCTCTGATTCTCTTTCCTGAAGTACAGTGAAGAACTTGCTCTGTATTTCCTTACTTGACCAAGAAAGTTACTTTAAAAAAAAATGCAATTATCTTAGACCTCCTCCCTAGGGATCTCATTAAAGATCAACCACCAGAGAAGAAAAGAGACTGGAATTAGTCATCACTATGCCCAGATAGACTTTTCATTTATTCTTCTGAAGGCAGCTCCAAGAGATTACCTGAGGGACTCTGTCTGCACTGCTGGTAAGGCAACCTTTGCTGCTATGCAGCTCCATCCCTCACCTTCCCCTAATGTTTGCCTCAGACCTCCCATTCATTCTCCCTAGCGATTTATTGCTTCTCAAAAGAATTGTCTACATTCTTCATCTCCCTGTTCCCCTATGAAAAAAGATATATAAGCTTCTGTAACACACAGGGTTATTGGGTAATCACTCTGTGATTTCTTCTGTGCATGTTGATACATTTTGTATGCCTTTTCTCCTATTAATCTGCCTTTTGTCAGTTGGTTTTTCAGAGAACATTTTTAGGATAAAGGAAAAGTTTCTTGGTCCCCTATAATAGGGACCAAGAAGTCCCCTATTTCTGCTGTCATAGCTGCATTATGACCCTCATGGGCTCAAGACACTTTTGCTTTTATTGAACTCTTTCTCAGTAAAAAATGTTAAAAGTTATATTTTACAGCTGTATTTACAATACATTTACAAGTGCATAGATATAAAGTTGAATGTATTAATATTATATATCCAAACATTCTTTTCAACCTAAACGATCAGTTTTAATTAAAACATTTTTGGAGGACCCTAGAAGTATTGTGGGCTGTATGCGGGGGAGGGGGGAGGCTCTTGCACCGGATGAGTCAGTCAGTCCTGGCAGTTGCAGAAGCAGAAAAACAAGCTTTCTAAACTGGGACCAGTGTCTCCTTACAGTGTATATTTTTGTGTGCCTATTTTATAATTTTCTTTTATAGTCATATTATATTTGGTTGACTGTGCAGGTCATACTCTATACAATTTATTTCTCTAAGAAAAAGCCTCTTAGTACAGTAATGAATTATACAACACCATCACATAAAGAGCCAAGCCACCTGGATGCAGTGACTCATGCCTGTAATCCCAGCATTTTGGGAGGCCAAGGCAGGAGAATTGCTTGAGGCCAAGAGTTTAAGACCAGCTTGGGTACTGCATGACATAACAAGACCCTGTCTCTACAAAAAAAAAGAAAAAAGAAGAATTATTTTGACACAATGACCCATGTCTGTGGTTCCAGTTACTCTTGAGACTGAGGCAGGAGGCGCACTTGTGTTCAAGGCTGTAGTGAGCTATGACTGTGCCACTATATTCCATTATGGGCAACAGAAAGAGACTCTGTCTAACAATAACAACAGAAAAGTGCCAAGCAGTGCTAAGTACTACAGAAACAAACAATATATGCCATATTTTATTTTATCCTGTATTGCTCAGTACCTAAGTAATCCTGTATTTAGTAGGCACAAAAAAGTTTAGATAAAGCTGCAAATGCATAAATGAAGCATGAATAAAGTAAAATTCCAAGTTTATATACAAGCTTGTTAACAATTTATCAGTATATGTAATTGTCAACCATGATAAAAAGCACAAGAGAAAAGAATACTATACAATTAAAACTTGCTTTGTCCTAAAATTGTGTAAGCCAAAGTTTGCTCCAATATATCCTAGACGGAGGTTCCCCTTCTCAGTTCATTCATCAAAAATGATCTTCCTCCAAGTGATTCCTGTGCAGAACTGAGACCTGAGAATTATGCACCATAGTTTCAGATGTTTAGCTTCTCAATCCTCTAGCAGTTACTCCATAAGTGGTCTTTTCTAGATGAGGAAGACACCTCCATCACACAAAGTCTAGTTCATTCACTTAACCTTCTCTTAGGTGTACTATGTGGATAATTATGAACAAGTTACACCTATTTCCAGCCCAGGGTGGAGATGGGGGAAGGTGGAGAACCAGTTCAAATCAATGGCTTCTGCTCCCTAAAATGAAAATTCTCTACAGCAGATTATAGGAGCATATGTTTGAGTCAGTTGAATGAGTGTGTTTATATGCATTGCTTAAATGCCACTGAAAACATACAAGGGAAATAAAAAATTGATCCATTTAAGGGCCATTGATTTACTCAGATTGAAAGAGAAAATATGTTTAACAACTTGAAAAGATAACCAAAGTATTGGCGAATCATTAAAAATAGGAAACATATAACCTGGCATAGCTTATTAAGGTGATTTGGTCTAACTACTTTGCATTTATCATTTAAAAAATAGAACTGGTCCTTCTCCTTCCTAAGATGCCGTGTTCACAGTCATAGTTGAGAATCATCTCCACTTGACTTTCAGAAACTATTTTATGTTATGTAACTTGTCACTCATGAAGCTAAATTATAATCTGTATTCTGTCAACACGTCTGAGCATTCTTAGACAAAAGATAGTATCTTATTTTATCATGAATTGTCCAGTACCTAAGCAGAATCTTGCATATAGTAAGTATTCTTAAAAAGATTAGATAAATAAGTAAATATGTGCATGAAGCATACATGAATTAAAAATGTTGCGGGACTCAGTGGCTCAGCCTCTAATCCCAGCAATTTGGGAGACTGAGGTGAGTGGATTACCTGAGCCCGCGGGTTCAAGACCAACCTGGGCAAATTGGCAAGACCTCGTCTCTACAATAAATAAAAAATTAGCCGGGCATGGTAGCATGTGCCTGTAGTTCTGGCTACTTGGAACTTGAGCATGCCACTGCTCTCCAGTCTGGGTGACAGAGTCAGATGCCTACTCAAAAAAGAAAAAAAGCAAAGATCATACAAAATCATGAGGATAATACTTATATTGCTATATTCACTCTATAAAAGCAGGCTTTCTGCAACAGATTTCTTCTGAATTGTGGTTCTCAAATTTTATTAGGTATACTAATTGTGTAGGTATTCAGACTTCTAGACTCTCAGAAATTATGATTTTGGTAGGAATGAGTTGGATCCTAGGAAACTGCATTTGAACAATGAAGCCAATGTCTGATAGACAATTTGAGAAACACTGCTCTGAATAGTGGGTTCTCCCATGGTACATTTGATTGTACATCCAGGTTATGGTTCACTTTTTAGAAATAAATCTATTTTATATAGTGAAATAATGATCACCAGAGCACCTTAAATAAATAATTCAATTGAATAAATCATGGTGTAGTACAGTACTTCTGAAACTTTAGTGTACATATGAATCACTGGGGATCTTGTTAAAATACAGATTCTCACTCAGTGAATCAGAGGTGGTCCTGGGATTCTGCCCTCTGATGCTAGAGCTGCTGGTCCGTGAAACACACCTTGAGTAGCAAAGACATCTTGTATCTTTTTCCAAATTATGATGTATGATACAAAAGTCTACCAGGATATGCCTCACCAAAGTATTCCTTAAACAAGTAAACATTTTCAATGCTATATGTTATAGCTCACTCTTGAAAATATCATAGTACTTTATAGTATAATATATTAAAGTTGTGATGAAAATATATATTACTAAGTGAAAGAATGATAATGTATACTGTATGATTTCAACTGTATGACCATTCTGAAAATGGCAAAGCTATGGAGATAATAAAAAAGATCAGTATTGTCCAGCGTTAGGGAAGAGAGAAGGATGAATAGGTGGAGTACAAAGGATTTTTAATACTGTATGATACTACAATGGTGAACTTGTGCCATTATACATCTGTCCAAGCCTATGGAATATACAACCCCAAAAGAGAAAATCTAATGTAAACTATGGCATTTGGGTGATAATGATGTGTCAATATGGGTTCATCCATTGTAACAAATGTGGCATTCTTTGAGGGATATTGTTAGTGAGGGAGGCTGCAGGTGTGTGGAAACAAGGAATGTATAGCAACTCTGTAACTTTCTCTCAATTTTGCTGTGAATCTAATCTTCTCTAAAAACAAATAAGGTCTAAAACAACTGTGACAACTCATGCAAAAAAGAAATGATACATTTCCACAAATTTTAAATTCACAAAACTTATTTTTAACCAACATTAAGTTCCTAGAGAACTGGCATTGCCTAGTGTGTAGGACATCTCTTATGCCACTCTGATCCTCGCATTATCACCTCTGTCCCAGCTACTGCTGCAGCAATTTTCTCTTTGCTCTGACTGGCTTCCTCAGATATGTTTTGACTATCCCTCACTTTGGTTCTACACCATATCCCAAATCACTTTCTGTCCTGAGGTTCCTTTGATGCTGCTGCAAAGGGTCTTTGTGGGACTTGCTGGACCCTTAAGATGAGCATTCCAGAAGTGCAGTGTGGG
Organism: Carlito syrichta; assembly: GCF_000164805.1. NCBI lineage: Eukaryota > Metazoa > Chordata > Mammalia > Primates > Tarsiidae > Carlito > Carlito syrichta. Next base: position 250,010 of record NW_007184600.1, read on the forward strand.
CAGTTAGTGCTGTGGAGTCACTCATGTCCACAGGGTGATGGATAAAGGCTTTCTCCCTTATTCCCCAGGTGTGCAGTTCTCAGACATACTTAATAAGACTCCTCAGAATGTTCCATGGGCTCAAACACCGACACTTGCAGGGGTGGTCACACATCTTTGCCCCCTTCTCTGTAATTCTACCCTTTTTCTTATTCTGATGCTCTGAAATTCCCTCCCAAAAAAACTGGCATGAAATGTGGCTAGTCTGAATTTAGTTGTGCTGTAAATATAAAATATGCATCAGATTTTAAATATTTTGTATGAATAAAATAATGTAAATACAGTACTTAATATTTGTTATTTTGATTACATGATAAGATAATATTTAGACATATTCATTTACATAAAATATATTATTACTAAAAATGCAATTATACCTGTTTCTTCTTCTTTTTTTTTTTTTTTTGTTTGTTTGTTTTTAGTATGGATACCAGAAATTTAAAATTAGATTTTTGGTTCCAATTTCTTTTCTTTCTTTTTTTTTGTTGAGTTGGAGTCTCACTGTGTTGTCCAGACTGGAGTGCAGTGGCCACTCCCGGTCACTACACCCTTGAACTGCTGGGCTCCGGCGATCCTTCCACCTCAGTCTTCCAAGTAGCTGGAACTACAGGTGCATGCTACCATGCCCGACTAATTTTATTTTATTTATTGTAGAGATGAGGTCTCGCCAATTTGCCCAGGCGGTGCTTGAACCCGCGGGCTCAGGCAATCCACTCACCTCAACCTCCTAAAGCACGGGATTACAGGCTGAGCCACCGAGCTCCATCTTTTGGTTCCAATTTCTATTGGACTGTATTATCTTCAACTTTGTGGAAAAACTCACATACTTTCAATAAATCATTCCTTCTTTCAATTAGCTTACAGATTGTTAGGTACTTGGAACTGAAGGGCTTAACCAGTACACGTACCAGAACAATAGATAAGAGGTGACTATATAGCTTCTTATTTTATTTACATGATGCTTATTTAGTTAACATTAGCTGAGAAATCAAGAAGTACAAAGATAAATTATAGCTCATAGTAATTGTTTAGGATAATGATCCTCACCTCTCATTGCAAATTATACCTATATGGGTAGCTTTTAAAAATATTTTGATGATGGGGCTTCACTGCATACCAGTAAATCAGGATCTCTGGAGGATAGGCCTAAGTATCAACATGTGTTTAGGAATTTCCCAGGTTATTATAATGTACATTTGATGGAGAATCACTAGCACATCTTATCAACATCAGATTAGGGGAAATAGACTATTAATGAAAAACTGTGGAAATATCATTACTTTGCACATAGTTACTTCTGAGCCTCTGAGATGATAAAGTTTTCCTCAATTTCTGCATGATTCTGTTCAATGTGAATTAGTAAAATTGACTTGCTTGTCCCACTCATAGCTTATTGCTTACTATTCTGTGGGCTTTAACAATAAAATCTGTTTTCTCCTGGGTGTGAAGAAAACGTCTCCCAAAATTTGTCTTTGTGGCCCAGGTTAGTTATGCATTACTATAATTATTAAAAGTAGAATAAAAAATTGTTCTCTTTCATAAAATTTGACTGGTTCTTACTCTTGTTGAAAATTGTTCAGAAAAAGGAAGGATAAAAACACCAACAATCTCATTATATTAATAAGCCCAGTGTTCCATTTTCTTTTAGGTACATAGCATTCATGTGGTTATTAAACAAACATAATTTAGAATTATTTTACAGCTGGAAGGCTCCTTAGAGACATCAATAGCATATTTCTTTAGAACAGTGCTTCTTAAGTTTTTAAGTGCATATGAGTCAGCTGGGGCTCATATTAAAATGTAGATTTTCATTCAGTAGGTCTGGAATGTGACCTGAGATTCTGCTTTTCTACCAGGCTCCAAGGCAATGCCAATATGCCACACTATAAGTTGAGGAGCAGAGGTTTAAAGTTGGGGTATAAAATGAAATCAAACCTGCTAGGTTCTGGATTCTGCCTTGAGCAAGTTGTTTATTCTCCTTGGGTCTCAGTTTCTTTGTTTATAAAACAAATACTATATTCCCATGAGGATTAAAATAATGCTTCGTGTATTGTGTTGGGCTATAGTATGTACTCAACAAAGGTTATTTGATTTTATTATTACTATCTTCATGAACAAGTTCAGTTTCCTGCTTTTTCACTTGTCAAAAGTATGACCAGAAAAAGAAGAGTATTTTTCCTAAGGCTATATATTTAGCTGACAATAGAGCTAGCCAGGACTTTAGCCTAGATTTTAATATTTATAATGAACTGCTGTTCCTCTGCAATCGCATTCTGTTGACTTATAAAACACTTTGGACATTTATTTACTATAGCTTTTATTGTACTTTATGGTCATTATTACTTGTGGTGGTTTAAAATATGTCCAAGAATGCTTTGGAATTCCCTTCAAAAGGTGTAGCTTCATTATAATCCTATTGAGTGTGGACTGGATTGAGTGACTCATTACTAATGAACAAAATAAAGCAGAAATAACAAAACATGGTTTCTGAGGCTAAATCACAAAAGGTACTCTGGTCTTCTTGCTTTCTCTTAGACCACTCTGGGAGAAGCCAGCTGCCGTGCTGTGAGGACACTCAAGCAGCCCTATGGAAAGGTCCACATGTCAAGGAACTGAGGCCTCCTTCCAAGAACTGGCAGGAAAATTAGGGTTTCTGACAACAGCTACATGAGGATACCCATGTTAGAAAGGCATTCTCTTGCTCTCGTCAAGCTTGCAGATGTAGACATATTAGTTGCCACCTGAGAGACCTTAAGTCAGAACTACATAGTTAAACTTCTCCTAAATTCTTTATCCTTAGGGAAATGGGAATAATAAATGTTCATTGCCGGGCTCGGTGGCTCAGCCTGTAATCCCGCGCCTTTGGTGAGTGAATTGCCTGAGCTCGCGGGTTCGAGACCCGCCTGGGCAGCGAGACCTCATCTCTACAATAAATCAAAAAATCAGCTGGGCGTGGTAGCGCATGCCTGTAATTCCAACTACTTGGAAGGCTGAGGCGGAAGGATCGCCAGAGCCCAGCAGGTCGAGGCTGCGGTGGCCGGGAGTGGCCATTGCACTCCAGTCTGGATGACAGAGTGAGACTCCAACTCAAAAAAAATAAAAATAATAAATAAATAAATAAATGTTCATTGTTTTAAGCTACAACTTTTTGTGTTAACTTGTTATGCAGCAATTGATGACTAATGCATTATTTACTCATCTGTGCATTCTAAAATAGTAAAAACATAATATCTGGCATAGCATATATTAATCAATTTACTAATTAAATTACTCATTCATTGTCACATCCATCCATTCACCCATCCATTCAATATCTATTGAGAACCGACAATATCTTAGTGATGCCTCTAGATGTTGGGAATGCAATGGTTGAAGCATAACAAAATCTCTCTTCTTGGGAAACTTATAGTCAAGGCAAAGGGACAGATAAATATTCAGTACATAACTGATAAATGACAAGGTAGAACACAATAGGTAAAGTGAAATTTTAGCTTTTATTGTTTTAAAGATATGCTAATTTTGCAGATTTAATCCCACTGAGCCAAACTATGTCTACATCCTCCCTGAATTCAAGGCAAGCAAGAAAGTCTAGGGTAAACTCATAAATTATATGGTGGTATCCAGAGATTAGAAAAAAAATATCCTAGTAAATGAATAGATTTAGACAATGATCATCAATAAATGTAATATTACTAAAAGGCATCTATACTTCATATGTTTTCAAATGGCAGAAAATAAAATCACAGATGATTGTGCATATGTTCTGAAAAAGAAGAGAAAAATCAACAAGAATTATAAAAAAACAGTCAGAATTAAATTCTATATGATCATAAATACACTGAAAATTTAAGGGAAGAACAAACATGCCAGTCAATATCACAGAAGGAAAATCCAAATTTTGAGAAAATACACATGCAAAAATATTGTCTTTTCATCAACAAATTAATTACAAGAAAAATAAATAAGAAAAAGTAGTGTTTATTAATAGATTAAAAATGAAAGACTTAAAAAGATAGAACAAATAATTGCAATGCATTGTTTTTATTTGGATGTTAATTAAAACAAACTCTCAAAAGAGAGAAGAAAGGGATAACATTTAAAACACAGAAATTTATAAAAATAGTTTAAAAATGAAGATATTGACTATAAATTTGATAATTTTTAAGAATCATGATGTTTTTATTTTTTTCTAAAATATCCTTGACATTTAGAGAAATATAATGATATTTTTATAAATGAAATAATGTGTCATTTGCTTCAAAATAATCAAGGCATAGGGGAGGAAGGAGACAAGAAAAAACTATGAGTTAACAAATTTTGCAGCTTAGTGATGAGGGCAGAGAAGGGAAAATATTTTTCTTTCTATCATCCTAGATTTATGGTAGAAGTCTCTATAATAAAAGAGATTAACAAGAGAAACACATATAAATTATTTTAGTATACATTATACATGATACAGGAGACTTCTTAAGGAAATGAAGATCCAAAGTTTCTGAGTAGTTTTTTTAAGAAGATTTGATAAAGAATGGATAATTGTCAAGAAATATGTAGGGCAAACATGGCATGATTGAATTATAATAAAATGGAGGGAACATAGAAAGGCCTGTTTGTTCAGATTCTTCTCTGTGTCTCTGCATCTTTAAAGGTAAGGATATTTCTTTTTTCTGGGTATAGAAAAGGCACATCTCACAGATCTTATGACCTGCTTCAGGGAATGTCAGAAAATAGTTCTTAGGTTTTATGACCTGCTTATCTAATCATAAATAAGAAGAAAGGTAGGAGAAGGTCAGAAAGACCTTCCTGCTTCTTTCTGCCTTTTCCTCAGATTCCTTCAGCTTAAAATACTCAATATGCCAACATGGCATAATTTGGAGTGGCATGTTCTGAATCCCATCATAGTCATATGAGGTTTCATTAAATACTATTTCCTGCTTGTATGTGTGTTTGCAATCCTAATGACTGGTTTTTTAAATTACGAGATTTTGTATAATTGAAGAGAGCTTTTTAGATTTTCAAATCCTTTTAAAATATCTGAGCATCAGGCAACAAGGAGTTCTAGCTGAGAGCTGGGATTGTCTCCTTTGAGTGCCATCTCAGGTGGATAATGGTCCTCACTTCTTCCTATTGTCTTTTCTTAACTAGCTTCCTTCATGTATATTATTTTCCTGGGCACTCAACATGTTTGATATTTAGGGAAATAAGCCTTTTTTGAAGTGCCAACCTGGAAACCGAGAGTCAGCTATGGTTCTCTAGTGGCAAGGAAAGAAAATGCAGCCCAAGAAACAGCTCAGAGGCAGGGTTAATCTGATTCAGCAGTTTAACCTTCTCCTGAGGTTAATTCAAAAGCTTATTTTATTTTAGAAGAACACTCTAGTCTAGGAACCTTCATTTGCAAGACAAAGGACAGAATAAAAATGAACTATGTACATACAAATGGCTGATTTGCTATTTCCGAAGGCTTTTGTGGAAGCTAAAATATAAAACGATACCTTTCCCACTGTTTCTATTACAAATTCACTTAACATTTAAAAATCTCTTTTTAATCCTTCAAGACTAAAGAAAAGAGACTCCCATTATCATAACGCGTGGCTCTTAGTATAGGTAACTCTGCCTTTTTCTGCTACCAGGTTTGCTTTCAATTGTTAGTCAATTATAGGAATAAGTTTTTGGTGTTATTAAATGGATTCCATTTTAGATAAAACCGATAATGTACTGCTAAAACTACTGGCATTGAGTGATAGCTTTGCAAATGAAAAGTAAGAGATAATTACTCTGGCACTGTTCTCTGCATTAAACTTGGTTAAAAAATAAAGCATACAATGAATAAAAATGGCCAAAAAATTATTTGATGATCATCAAATACCAAAAATATACAATGCTCATTCAAATATTAAGGCATTTTGGTGAAACATGAACATATACACTTGAAAATGCTTCTAAAAAGAAAACTTGGCATTAAGAACACCAGTAGAGATTTACCAAATCACTAGCTGTAATAAAGATTATTTTATTTATGGAGAGTTCTTTTATATATGGAGTTTCAATTAGGTCCACATTAATATTATTACTGGTAATATTAATATATGTGCCAGGTACCACTGAAAGTATGTATATGGATCAGCTCATGTCATAGCAATTCTACAAATTAATTATGATTTTTTTTACCCCCATCCTCTAACATTTTTGTCAGGTAAAAGAACCAAAGTTATATGAGGCTAAAACTTTCATAAGTTATAGAGTCAGCCAGGACAGGAACCAGGATGCAAACCAAAGCATTCTGACTTTAGAATCTTATCCTGTACCCACTGCTCTGTTTTTCTCAAATGAGATCCCAACTCATGTAATTTGAGGAATCTGAAATATCTTTCTCCTCCCCTGACTTTATTTCTATTTATTTTCCTGACTGGCACATATCACAGAGGAAAAAAAAAGTTTGTTTTTTTTCTCCCCCATTTTCTGGCAGCTTTATGGTCTCAAGATATCCATAATCTTGCCCAAAAAGTTCCCAGCAAGGCTGAGGCTTGGAAGATGGTATCTACCTACTTGTTCCCATCCCGTGATGCAGATGACAGAATCTCTCCTTGACTAAACTCTACACCCTGACTAGGCCCTGACTTGTGGGTTTCTGTGTTTGTCTCTGACTGGTTGAATTTAAGCAGAAATCCTATTAAGTAGGTTTAGTCAGACTGTCTCCTTCTCAATGTCTAATCATTCCTAGTATCTTATTGGGATCCTCTTCTTCCAGTATCTCCCAGATGATGTCTGATTACCTTGGATCTGTCTTCAGCAAGAATCCTGGTGGGTCACTTTAGCCAGAATCTCCCCTTATCCATAATTTTCTATCTTCTGACATATACTTTGCTCCTTGCTTTTTCCTTGTATTTAACGTTGAGTCCAATTGCATCCATTACTCCAAAACTCTAATCGAATGGTCCCTACATCTATCATAATGGTCCTTAATAAAATCTGCCCTACTGTTCTTTGACAAATATTATTATTATTATTATTATTATATTATTATTATTTTAACACAGATCTGGGTTTACAGGTGTAACTGGAAAACTAATTGTGGTTAATTTTGAGTTTCTCATTCAGCAACTTTCTCCTGCTTGAAGAGACTTTTCTTAATTAAATGTAAACACTTTGGCAAATCAGTGTGGTAAGTATCTCAAGGCCTCCTCAGATGATAGGAGTTGTCATCAGAGTTTTCCAGTTATGAGTGTTTGCTTTGAATGCCAAATGATTTCCTCAAGGACCAGGCCCTAAACAGAATAAGCTTGAATCAACAATAATCTAAGTAGGCCATTCTTGACCAAGGTGACAACAACTGAAAAAACAATTTCCACTGATACACCAGGGTGCTATATAGATGCTCCAGAGCCCATTAGCTCTATTTCTCCTTCTAGATCAGAGAGATACCTTGTTACAATGAGAGAATTCATCTATTGCACGTGACCCTATTAAAAAGGCCAAAGGACAGCTATAAAGGAGTATATTTACAAAAAAAAAAAGATTGCATATTCATTGTTGTTTACAGATGTTATCCAAACGATCACGGTAGCAAGCCTACACTATCTTTCATTTCCTTGTTAGTTATGAGGACATTTGCTTAGAAGAGATTGCAATTTACCTTAATTTCAATATGAGGCAGAATGAGAGAGTTTTGAACATTCCTTGTATTCCTAGTTCTATAGGGACAGTTGGGCCAAGGACCAAATGTCCTTAATGTCAACAGTAAGTTAATGGATGAATGGCCTATTTCCCAGTACTGAAATCTGTCAAACCTCTATGCAATTGCAGGGTTTGGATTAAACTGGAAACTACTGCTAACTATTTTGTGTTACACACTTAGTGTTTTCTTCAAAGAAGTAAAACCGCCTATGGGTGAACGTGAACGTTTTGTGGAACATCAGACCATTTAAAATTCTTTCGTAAATATATTAAAGTTTATAATAAGAGTTAAATTCAAGCTTGATCTTCCAGGGCAAAGCAACTTTAGGCTGGAATTAGTAATTCAGAACGTTCCATTTTAGAACATGAAGCTACTTCCAGGCATAAAGGCATTGACTGGTTATTGAGGAAGAAAAGGGAAAGTGAGACAATTCATGTTTAGAGACCTTGAATTATTCCAAATGTTGAGAGATATTTGCTAATAGGCTTCCCTGAATCTTTGTGGGTTAGTAAAATAACAGATATTATTTCTATTTTGGGGATATAATATCTGCTACAAAAGAGTTATGGGGAACATCTCTAAGGCTTTGTATTGCTTTAAACTGTTCCATTGGATTTTTATAATCACCCCACAGGTTCAAAGGACAAACGGATGTTGCCACAGGACACAACAGTAATTGTTAAATGACAGAGGCAAAAGTTAGGAGTAGATTCTGAACTTTTTCTTCACTAGCCATGCTTGAGGCCAGGAGTTTCAAGACAAAATTGGAAAACATAGCACGACCCAGTCTCTAATGCTCAATGCTAATACTAATACTACTAAAAATAAATAAGCCAGACATGACTGTGTGCACCTGTGGTCCAGCTACTTGGAAGGCTGATTTGTGATAGCATGATTTGAGCCCAAAAGTTCAAGGTTACAGGGAGCAGTAATCACACTTCAGTACTCTGACCTGGGTGACAGAGTGAGACTCCATCTTTAAAATAAAATTTAAAAATAATTGTAAACTGAATTCAATGTCCTTTTTTTCCTTTCAGTTATATATACATGCACACACACGTACACAGTCACATACAGAGCTATATGTAATGTTATTTTATTTATATGATTTTTAATTATGAAAATTAATTTTAGATGATTTCGAATTTCCCCTCCCAATATGATTTAGTGTAGCTTACACTATTATTATAAAATTAGACAGCAAACAACAGTCATGAGGAAGGGGGAAGAGGATGTAATAGCCACAAAGAATAATATTTTACTATGGCAAAATAATAACTTTTCCTTTGTGCTTCCCTGCAACCAGGGTAAAAAGGGAAGGATAATTAGATAAACAACTTTTTCCATCTGATAAAATGAAGCACCTTAACTTATCAAGAAATATTAACAGATATTTATCTTGTGGCATATCCACTGAGTAACATTCTGTATTTTTAGACAAGAGTTTGCACCAGGTAGAGACTCTTTTCTGGTGATCTAGTTGGCATGAATATGAAGCTCAGGACATCTTCTGAGTTTTAGTAAAGATTAAGATTCCAATTAGTTTTCTGTTCATTATTCTATGTATATAGAAATAATAAAATCTACAACGCACAGTAGATCAGTGGTTCCTCAATACCTAAGGAACTCTTTCAAAACAGATCCAAAGCCCCACTCCTTTGAAATTTAGATGAACAGATATAAGGGACTTAAAGGGGCGAGGAGGAGGGTTGTCAAGTATCTATTTCCTTTCTGACTAAAGGAAATTTTACTTTTTAGAAATCATGACCTTTTCACATTTTAGTCATGTGGTTTGAATGAGACTGGCTCTACCCACTCCGTTATATGAGTAAGGATGTGGCACCGTTCTAGCCAGTCTGAGCAGTAGTGTGAGTAGTGTGAAGATATGGAGTCAACCTGGGCTGCCTATAAATAGAAGCAACAGAGAGAAATGCAGAGTACTAGCCAATAATTTGACGTTATTGTTGATGTTTCTGGATTCCCCTGTAACTGAAGTGATTCTGAATTTTTAAATTTAAATTGGCTGGCTATTGCAAGAGTCATAACTAACAATGGCTAACTATCAATATGTTAAAATCATACAAATAAACCCAGATGAATTTGACAATCAGTCTAGTTACAGAACCCACTGCATGAAATGTTATCATGAAATATGTCTTAGTATATCTGCAAATACCCAACTTCGCATTTATTACTATTGAACATAGGTTTATTCATAAAATTGAGTAAGTATTACTGAAAAGTTTGAGATGCTTTCAGAACTGTAAATATGATAGGATTATAAGATGAAATTTATCAGATTCTTTTTTTAAATTTATTTTATTTTATTTTAGTTGGAGTCTCCATTGCCCAAGCTGGATTGCAGTGGCACACTCACGGCCACTCCAGCATCGACCTACTGGGCTCAGGTGATCCTTTTACCTCAGCCTTCCAAGAAGCCAGAACTACAGGCATATGCTGCCACACCCAGCTAATATTTGATTAGATGAGATCTCGCCAAGTTGTCCGAACTGGTCTCAAACTCACGGGCTCAGGCAATCCACTCACCTTGGCCTCCCAAAGTGCTGGGATTATAGGCTGAGCCACCGAGGCCAGCTATCAGATTCTTAAAAAAATATGTCACTCATGTGCTATGGATGAGTTACAGATTTGGCAAGAGATAAGAATCCCTTATAGTAGGGGTAGAAGTGGAGCCAACAAATGTCTAGTTAGCCAAAGTCCCTGATGGTCACCTCCAGCTACAAGGAGAGTCTCTTAGCTTCCACAGAAGTTTCCTGAGAGGAACTACTGAGTAAGCCCATGGTCCTTACTGGCAGTAATAACGCTGAACAGGACACAGCATCTGCTGCCCCACTTGATGTGTGACTTGGTCAAGGACATGAAGTGCCCATCTGGCCATCAGTCTCAAGAGCCAGCAGCCAATTGTAGGCCTTCCTATTGTGATCAAAGTACACTAGGAAGTTACTCACTGAGACTGATACAGAACCAAAGTGCAATCTATAGAGAAGATTGTGCCTGGGAATGGTGAACAAAGACTCCTGACAGACACGAGTCCAGTTAGCAGCCTGAAGACTAAGTCTTCTCATACAATGATTTGTCTGTCCATGGTCTGATGCGTTTTTTGTTTTTGAGGCATGTGTCTGACATGCTTTTTTAGAAGCAAGCTTGTTGTAGTGTCTCTAATTCAACAACACATGTGCATTTTTTAAATTAGAGCTTCATCATTATTTTGAAACACTTAGCAATGAAAAATTGATTGGATTTTAAATCCATTCACGTTTTTGCAATAAATTGAAAAGAAAGAACTGTTACAATCTTTAAACATTTTTTGATATACATTTTAAATGGTTATAAAATGATTTTAATCATTTTGTTATCTACTTGTGTGAATGAAGTTTCTCATTAAAGATGTGAATCAAGAATTTGAAGAGTATGTCATAAAAAAGACTTGATCATAAATTTCATGTAACTATTTCAAGCATAAAATGAGCTATTAAAAATAGTTTTGTTCTCAATGAAAAGTTCAAGTTTCTCATCAATAATAACCTAATGAGATTTTATTTAAAATTTTCATCCAATTCAATATCTAATATTTATCTTAATACTTATATCTTATAATTCTAGCCAAAGTGATATAATAAATAAAAAGATTGTTTACACCAAACCTCGTTTGTATATCTTCAAATTTTTCTCAATTTCATCTCAATACAGTCTACACATGTAATTCTCTTTTTTTTTTTTTAATTTTCCTATGGTAGCCAACCTCTAAAATGGGCCTAAATTATTCTTACTTCTTGTTATTAAAACTCATACTTATTCCCCTCCCAAACTGAATGTGACTGACCTGTATAACCATGAGATACTGAGATATTGCATAAATGATGGAGTATGTCTTCTCAGGTTACATCACAAAAGACATGCGGCTTCTGCTTTTAACCCTTTGAGATCACTTATTCTGAGGGAAGCCAGCTGCCATGATGTGAAGACACTCATGTCTCTATAGGAAGTTTCACACGGCAAGGAGTTGAGAGACCTTCCTTCTACAACCAGTGCTAACTTGCCAGACACTTGAGTGCACCATCTAGGAGGTGGATCCTTCAATTTTAGATGAGCCTTTGAATTATTTCACCTCTAGTTGGCATCTTGAGTAAAGCCTTATGTGATACCTTCTGTTGGCTTTAATTATTCCTGACTCAAATAAACTATATGAAATAATAAATTTTTATTGTTGCTTTAAACTGGTATCTTTAAGGGGGACTTGCTACTTAGGCATAAATACAAGTACCAATGAATTAGATCACAATTATAGTACTACACTGCATTACTTACTACTGTAGTAGAGATGACCCTGAACTTAGCTAAATTTGCAAAATAAAACAAACTGAGTGACTCAATTACACATAGTGGTCTTAAAGTGAGCAAATGTCACTTGAAGACCATAGCATGTCAAGAGATTTTTTATGGTATGATCCTCTTAGGACCACTCCAAAATGTTAAACCATTGTACTGTAATGGTTTATTGCATGTGCTCCTTGCAGAGTATTACAACTTTAAAAATTATTTATATTTACTTGACAAATACTAATTATATATATATTTATGGGATACAATGTGATGTTTTAGTATATACATACATTATAAAAAGATTAAATAAAACTAGCAAACATATCTTTCACCTTACTGACTTGTTCTTTACTTTTTTGTGGTGAGAACATTAGAAATTTATTCTTTAGCAGCTTTGAAACATATAATGTATTAGTATTAACTATGTTCCCCATGTAGTACACTAGATTACTAAAATTGTTCTTCCAGTCTAATTGAAACTTTGGACCCTTTGAACAGCACCTCCCCATTCCTTATCCTACTTTGCCCCCACCCAAGACTCTCATAACCACATTTCTGTTGTATTTCTTTGAGATCTACTTTTTTAAGCTCCAACATATAAATGAGATCATACAGTATCTGTCTTTCTGTGCCTGGTTTATTTCACTTAGCATAATATCTTCCAGGTTGATCCTTGTTGCAAATGACAAAACTTTCTTATATTTTTAAGGTTGTATAGTATTTCATTGTGTAATACAGCACAGTTTCTTTATGTATTCATCCATTCATACACACTCAGGTTAATTCCATATCATGTCTATTGTGACTCGTGCTTAAATGAACAGAAGAGTTCTGATAGCTTTTCCATGTACCAATTTCACTTCCTTTGTATATATGCCCAGAAACGGGATGACTGAATCATATGGTTGATCTATCTTTAGGTTTTCAAAGAACCTCCATACTATTTTCTAAAAGCGGGTATACTAATTTCCATTCCCACCAACAGTGTTCCAGTGCATTATCACTCTTACTGTCTTTAACAGTAGGCTAGAGACTATTTTTGCATATTTCTATATTCCCTGTAGTTTGCAGAGTGCTCAGGATAATGTAGATGTTCAATAATATCCTTTCATGTATGTATTCAAAATATAATTAAGTTTTAAAAATATGTATATTATTAATTCTTTGTCAGTAAATAAGCATTTTAAATATAATATAATCTGTTAGATGGCACATAATATTAAAGCTATGTTTTAATAAATGATACCAACTGCTAAGCACATGGTTCTAATTTAATGATCAGAGCAGCCCTATTGTTATCCAATTTTTCAGATGAGGCTATGAAAAATATCCCAAACAAAAATCTGAGAAGTTGTGCAGTGAGATTTGAAATGTGGCAGGTATGTCTAATTTGGAGACTGTGTAAATAACCACTAAACCCTCAAAGTATTATCTTCCCTTCATAAATCTTAATGATTCTATTTTCAAAGAGGAATAAGTGTTTTTCTTCTTATTTTTTTGAAACTAGAACAATAGACATAAGGAAGTCTTCCAAATTGTCCCACTTCCAAATGTTTCTCACTAATTAATATGGAATGTTGAGGGTATAACTTAAGATTGTTTTCTTCATTAATCAAACATGTATAATTAAAGATTAACATGAGTTAAATATCTTAAATAAGTAATAGGCTTAGAAAACTTAATGCACACTGCAGTAAGGGTCCATGCATATGTTTCATTTGCTGAAGCTGAAGTCATTTGCAGATGGGACTTCCACCTGCAAGTAGTGTATAATTCATGTTTATTTTAGAGAAAAGTTTGATGCAGGGCTACAAAAAAATAAAGTTTTATAATAGATTTGCTTTCCATTCAAAAGAATCTAAAGAAAAATTAATGAAATAACTTACACTGAGCACATTCTGTTCAAAAATAAATTAATTTCAAGATCCTTAATTCAGTTTTAAAAAGTGAAATCACTCTTGTAATTCAATTTATCTGTAACTTACTCTTTTTTCAATTCAATTTAAAAGTTAATCTCATTATATTTGAAACTTTAAAACAAGCTGTTCTTCATATGTGGGAAGAGCCTATTGGCCAGTTTCCAGATAGGTGTGTTTTTCATTTGGTTTCAACAGATCTACAAATGTTCATAATTAAGTAGCTCATCTATCATAATTAAGTAGCACACGTATGCCTCCCCAACTAAAGCATATTTGCATGCACACAAATATAACCTTTAAAAAGATTTTACATGACTATAAATGCTCAAATTGTTTGCTTTGCTTTGGTTTATATTGGATGGCTAGGGTACCATTTACCACCATTATCCAAGATTTTCAACAAAAGGACATTAGTCTATTGAGTAGTCCTCTGATTGGCAGTACCACTGAACCATATTAAACTTTTCCAATCATTGGTGCTCTTTTTCCTTTCCATTTGTATGCCTTGAAGGATGGCTATAGTCAGAGTTCACATTCCCATCCTATTGCCGGGCTGCTTCTGTGCCTCTATCTGACCAATAGAATGTGAGCAGAGATGACATACACCATGTTTGAGCAGAAGTTTTACTCTGTCTCTTGCTTTTCTACATTCCATAATGCTGACTGTCCCAAATAGTGGTCATCACTTGAGCCTGAGTGGTCGAAAGAAAAAACACTGCAATGCATCAGTCAGTCCATATTGCTGACATATTTCACAAGTGCTTGTGGTTGTAAGCCACTGAGTTCTGAGTATTATTTGTTAAAGCAGTTGGTAGACACAACCATCTTTTAATAAGACTGCTTTATGAAGTAAATGAAATAATGTTTTTGAATGAGAATAAAAATTATCATTTATTGATGGTCTACTATTCCATATAATCTAGACAATAACCAGGTGAGGTAAGAATTTGTATTCCTATTTATTATACAGTTAAGAAAACTGAGGCTCAAAGAAATTAAATTGACCCAAATCACAGAACAAACAAGTAGCAGAGATGGAACTTAAACTCGGTTGTAATGGGCTCTAATTGTAGTCCATGCTTTTCCTATTGCACTTAGAAACCTCAGAATGTGCTTTTCAAAATGTCAAATCCTGTATCATTACTGTTGTGGTTGAATTTACGTTGATGAAAAAAAGGTTATAAAAAAACTTCAGCACAAGAGAACAAATCTTGAAAAATATTACATAAGCTCTTGTACTATGCTAATATGGTACATAATGAATTCAATACAGTTTGTTATTGAATGTACATGTTGTATTCTGAAGTTAAATTTGAAACAAAATTAAACTTTTATTTTAAACATAGTAATCATATTCGTTTAAGCTATTAAAATATTAAGCCAAAGTTTCTATTAAAGGAGATAAATTATCCCTTTAGGAAAGTAGCTTTAGTAATGGCACTCAGCCAAGAAAATATTACTTTTCTAATATAGTTAATAAAATCACCTTAAAAATTAAAAAGGAAACAAAGGTAAAAAAAGCTATGGAATAATGAATTAAGTGTATCCATATTAAATGTTTATTCTCCCTCACAGTGTGATAAAATAATAATTAAAAACAGGTTTCTAAAATAATTAACAAATTGGCATTTTGTTTTTAATCATGACTTCCTACTACATTGCAAGTTCCTGATAATTTTCTATTCTGAAGTGTTTCATCTGGATTCCATATGTTTGTAGATAGGTAAGGGAATTGCATGGATATTTTTTCCTTCCAGACTTCCTTTTGTGCTTGCCAATTCCCTGGCTTCTTGTTGAGCTACGTGGATTTGTTTGCCAGGGATTTTGATTCTGGTGAATAGGACGCTCAAGCTCCCATAAGGAATCCTGGCTCAGGTTTTTGTTTGCATGAAGCAGGAGATCAGCAGTATGAATGACAGAAAGAAGATAAGAAATAAAGGCTGAAGGGAAGGAAGATACCCTTTGCTTTTGTGACAGAAATTCTGAGGAATGTAATAAATTTGGCTGAGATGGCATTCACTGCTCATGGGAGAAAACCCTGGGGTATTTTCTCATCAAGAAAATATCTATAAGTTGTGAGATTATACCCAAAAGTCGCAAGTGTTTAGAAAATACGAGTTTGGCAGCAAACTCCCAGCAGTGTAACGTTGCCTGGAGAGTTATTGACTGTATCAGAGAAAGCTGAAGTTTACTGACATATACATCACACTTCACAAACTTAAACACGCTGTGCATTTATTATGTATCACTTCAGAAATAATTTTCTTCACCTTGTTTCTTCAGACAATTTGTTTTTTAAATGTTTAAATGGAAGTCTAACATCTGTGCAGGGAAGGACATATATCAGATACATGGCTGGATGCATTTTCATGAAGTGAGCACACCTGTGCTACCTGCACAAAACTCAAGAAATAGAAAATTACAAGCATCTCTGAAGCCTATACTTTGCTTCTTCTAAACCTTTATAATTATAATTTAAACTCAGTTTTTTTTTTTGTATTAAGGTTTCAGTGATGATGGAAGAAGTCAGGAGATGTTTTCCCACGGACCCTTTCTTAGACATATTCTCTGGGTATTACTTTTCTGGCAATCATTATATTATCTCAGAAAGAATTTTTTTGGTGTCTCTTTCATGTGTTTGTTCAATTTTGAGGAAAATTTATAAATAACCCACTTAAAAAAGAAAGCTGTCCCAATTAAATTTTATGTTCCTATTTTTTTTACTCTTGATATGATTCAGTTAGATTAAATAAAGATCTGAAATCAAATCAATTTTACATAATACTATGAGAAGGGACCCCAAAACCATGGAGTTTATTTTTTTTTTAAATAGTGTATTTATTTTTATATGTTTAAACTTCAGTCACCTTTAAAGTACTCTCCATTTGATGTAATATACCTATCAAGAAGCTTTTCCACTGCTCAAAACAGTTTTTGAACTCTTCAATTTGATGCCTTTTCGTGCTTTTGCTGTTTTTTGTTTCACTTTTTCCATATTGGCAAAAAATTACCCTTTGAAGACCTTTTTCATCCAGGACAACAAACAAAAAAAGTTGTTTGGGATAAGATCAGGTGAATAGGGAGGGTAAGGCATGGGGTCATTGCCATTTTTAATAAAAAACTGCTGACTATCTAGCGTGGTGTGGGCAGGTGTGCTTATAAATCACCCATCATTAACTGGGCAAATGCTTGAAAGAATCTCCACAAAAGGTGGTGGTTCACGCCTATAATCTCAACACTTTGGCGAGGCAGAGATGAGAGGATTACCGGAGGCCATGACTTCCAGACCAGCCTGGGCAACTTGACGAGACCTTGTCTCCACAATAAATTAAAATAATTAACTGGGTGTGGTGGCATGCGCCTGTGGTTCCCACTGCTTGGAAGGCTGAGGGGGAAGGATCACCTGAGCCCAGCAGGTTGAGGCTGTGGTGGCTGTGGTGGCCATGAGTATGCCACTGTTCTCCAACCTGGATGACAGAGTGAGACTCTGATTTTAAAAAAATCACTTAAGCTGAATGCAGTCACTCGCAACAATGCCAGATGTTACCCCGATGCTGATGGGTTCCTACAACACTTATGTAGCGAGGGAAGCCTGTACTACAGGAAAACTGCCCTCCAAAAAATAACTCCATTTTTTGGGAGGGATCTCCTTTCATATATTAAGAACTATTCTTATAACACAATAAAAATTTATATTGCATCTCTTCAGTTCTTAAACAAATTCCCTTTGTGAAGTATAGTAGTAGTGATATCAGACAATCTAGTCTAGATTATGCTACTGTGACAACTCTAATACTGCAGGGACTTAAAGTTGGTGTCAAAATGTCAACATACTATGGCCCATGGGTTGAGACTGCTGTCTGTTTTTATAAATAAGATTGTATTGGAACACCAAATACCCATTTGTTTACTTATTGTCTATGCCCATCTTTTGCACTATTATAGCTACAATGACAGAAATGAGTAGTTTGGATAGAGATCTTGTCTCCTATAAAGCCAAAAATATTTGCCATCTTGTTTTTTGCCAAAGAAGTCTGGTGACTCTTGCTTATACCAACAAAGTTTATTTATCCCTCATGTCTCATGTGGAACATAGGTTGACAGAGAGACAACGTTCCTCAGGAATCAGGAATGAATGAGTCTCCACTCTTATGATGTCAACAAGGATTTATCAAGAAATAATAGACCATAGAAAATGGTATTCCAACTCTTAAATACATCTCTTCTACTTACTTGTCATTAGCCAAAGCAAGCCATGTGACTCTGATGGTGGCGAGTAACCTGTGAAGTGCAAGTGTAGCCTGTGGAAAACCAGAAATAGCGACAGAACGTCCCTAAGTAAACTCTTCCTTTCAACATAGAAATACAAAACCCAACTTAATACAATCAACCGATCAAAATTTTGCCATGAAAGAATTCAGGAAAACAGTAAAAATTATATTTTAAGCAGCTGCCATATGACCAGGGGACATAATTACTAAAATGATAGTGGAAAAGATTTTATGTTTCTATCACTAGTCAAAGTTTACAAAGGTAAAAGTAATACTCAACAAATAGTAAGTTGTCTTTAACCCAAAACATCAACAAAAACCAAAAAAGAAAAAAAAAAACCCCAAAACAGAACCAAAAAACTCACAAATATATTTCTCCAACAATTTCCAACAACGATAAGAGCTTCAGCTTTCCGTTAAGTATTGAGATATTATGGCAATTTAATTACGCATAGGGTCAATTTTAGAAAGTAGTGTGTCCTTCCTGTGGACTCTTAGCACATTGTTATTGCATTTTATTAAGGACAACTAATACTATATTTCATTTATACAAAAACAGGCAAAAAATAAGACAAGAAGATAATTGTTTCTCCTCTCCTTACCGACATGCTCAGGTCTCTTCTATCAGAGAAACAAAACCACTTTCCTTCCCCTAATACCTCCCTGTGTAAGGTCTCTAGTTCTCTACTCACAGAGATCTTTCTCCATCAAAATCTCTAAAAGACTAATTTACATAATTTCTGAATCCAACAGTCTTTCTCAGACCCAATTCTTTAAAAAAATATTTTGCCTTGAAAATACTCCTTCTGTGACCTCTACTGGCCCAGTATTTTCTTCATTTTTTTCTCCTATCTCATTTTCCTACCTCTTGCATTAATCCCTTTATATAATCACATTACTAAGATGCCATTTGCCAAATTTCTACAAATCAATCTTTTTTTAAGTTTTGGCACCTGTTCATTTTGAGGCAGCTACCGTGTCTATATAGTTGAGTCCCAAATGTACAACTGCAGACCATGCTCCATTTCCAAATCCTCCACAAGTAGCTGCAAATGAATTCATCCCTTCTTCCTTCTGTTCTATTTCTTGTGACTTTCTCCCATGTGCTATGAAACAACACAAAATAAAACCTTTGTTTTTATAACTCCTTCTGTAGCAAGTCCATTGTTAAATCCTGTTGACTCTAGAACCATAATTTCCTGACTTCTTTACACTACCAACATCCTTTTCAGACCAACATAGTTGCTGACCTTGAATACTACATTATGCTCCTAACTGGTTTCTTTGCATAGAGACTCCCACCTCCATGCTCTTTTTCTGAAATGAGATTAATTGTCCCAGCATGCCTTTCTTTTTTAAGTTAAGATCATTTGACTACTAACCACAGAAAACTCCACCGGGAAGCCATCTTAAAACCACTTATCTGACACAAACAATATATTTGAACCAATCCAAATTAGTGTATTTGATTTTCTACTTCCTTGCTTTTTCTCAATCTGTTCACACCTCTAGGAATGCCCTCCCCTGATATTACTGTGTTATTTATGTTGCAAGACTTGTATTTTTATTCCATCAGCTCCTTTTTGATACCTCCAACAAGGGGACACTGTTCATCTTCAGATCACTTTTCCATCTTTCTCTGCCCTGTTATGTGTACTAGAAGGAGGCATTATCTCATTGATTGCCTCTCACATCTGCTGACTTCAAGTTTGGTTTGGTCAATGGAAGGTGGCAACTAAAGGTCAAAGGGTAGGAAGAGAGAGAGCTAAAGGTATTTCTTTCTCACTCTCTCTGCATTAAGTTATTTCTTCTAGCAGTGACTCTTTTCTCCATGGTTACTACTGTGAGTAAGCACTCCTCCATGCCTCTACCTTCTTACTGGGCTTCAGGGACACTATTTCCTCCCTGGACCCTTTATGGTCAAGTTTGCTAACAGCTCTTTATGATTGTTAGTCTCAGCAATCTCATCCCTCGTTAGGTCTCTTGATCCTATCCACATTGTTGTAAATAGTTCCTTCATCAAAGTTTTTGATTATCTGAATTGAATTCTGTTTCTTCCTGGCAGCCTTATTTTGAGAAGGTGTGGCGTTACCAATTTACCAGTCAGCAAAGGCAATTTGCTCCTGTTTTTGTGATGTGTTCAATTCTGCATTACATTTCACTTATTTTTATGCATATTATCTTTTCTATTTGACTGTAAATTATTTGAGTTTAAATAGTTATCTTTGAAGACTCCAAAAAAATCAAAGCACAGGCTGGCTTATGTAGAGATGCAATAAGTACATGTTGAATTGAGTGTATTGAATAGTAGTAAATCATGTCAAAGAGCACATAGCATAATGCACAAGGCAAGAAAGAAATACTAAGAGTAATTTCCCTGGACAAAACCCCATCTTTGAAACTACTGTATCCTCAGTCTGCAGCTACATCCCATCCTTCTACTTTTGCCTTTCTTTTGGTGACTATAATGTATGAATTCACCAGTCTTTTCTGTCCTTACATGACTTCTCTGAAGCAGATGGTACTGATAGCTATTTTTTTTTCCTTTTTAAACAAAAAACAAACTCTGTGGTTGCCAGGGACTGGGAGGTGGGAAATGGGGAGTTGTGACACTTTCAGGCGTAAAGTGAATATGTTCTGGAGATCTAATGTACATCATGGTGACTATAGTTAATAATTCTGTATTATATGCTTGAAATTTGCTAAGAGAGTAGGTTTTAAGTGTTCTCACCACTCACACACACAAATGACAATTATGTAATGCAATGGATGTGTTAATTAGCTTGATTGTGGTAATCAGTTTATAATGTATATTTATATCAAATCATCACTTTATATACCTTAAATATAGACAATTTTTTTTGTCAATTATACCTCAATAAATCTGTAAATACAAACTCCAGGCTCTTGGCCATAAGAAGAGATAATTATTAGATTTATCAGATATAACTTTTCTTGTTTTTATCATTCTTTCTCAAATCTTAATGGTTTTTCTTCAGTGATCCTTCACTTCAGTTGCTTTGTGGTGGATTTTAGCCCTCTTTCCTCATTTTGCATACCCCCCTCTACAATCTCATGTTCTCATTGTTTTTGCCATTCAATTTTTTTTGCCTGCAGTTCAGATATTTTCCCTTAGCTCTAGGAAACTAGGTGCAAAGGTTTCTGAAAGCAATTAGACTGGTGGGAAAGAGAGGGAAAGTAGGTCCCTTTATGTTCCCAGGAGTAAAGAGGAGGAGCAAAGTTTAGGGACTGTGAAAGTCTCATTTGTGTAATAATTTTTATTTATCAGCACTTACACATTGGCTGCTCTTATGGAGTTTCAAATCTAGTGTGGCAGGCTTGTAGGGATGAAGGAATTACATGCACGATGAGCATTAATTAACTGAGGGTAAAGGTTGGCACAAGGGCATTCATGTGAACTCTAAAAAGCCCTTGACCACTGAAACCCAAAGCACAAAGGAAGAATACCACTTGGTCCTTCAAAGAGATTTAATAAAACCTTTGAAGTTTATCAGTTTAGTCGAACATTAGAAACTGAACGGAAAGCAAATCTCACTAGGGAAGGACAAAAGTTAAGGACAAATAAGGGAATAAGCCAGAAAGAATGTTGTGTTACTGTAGGCCATGAAGAAAATGAGGCACTGACTGGGGAGTGTGAAGAGAATGAATGCACCTATGCAGAGCAAAATGGGGGAAAAAAAAGGTTGGAAGACATTAAAATCCTAGTATCTGTTAAAAAAACAACAACAACAAAAAAAAAACTCATGGTAAAAAAGATACCTCATCTCAAGCCAGCTCTACTGCCTCATCCACCAGAATAGCCTCAGGTTCCCACATAGTTCAGTAGCTCCAACCCCTTCCCTGAAAGTCCCTCCACAGAGCTGTGTCAATAGTAGTCACTCTTAAAATCCTGGATACCTGGTGATACACTAAGGAAAAAAAAAAAAGAGAGAACAAAAAATATATCTTTTTTATTTATATGTAATTCCTAATGCCAGTTTCCCAAACCAGTATTAATGACCCTTGAAAAGTAAAAAGATACCTATTTTCTAATTCCCCTGATGGAATTCATGAAGAAGTATTATTAGGTATGTTTGCTTTTAGTTTTTATTTTTTTCTTATGGAATTTTCAAATATTAAGGAAGCAATGGACTAAAATACATGCATGGAAGACCAGCATCTTTCACAGATGTAAGAAGAGATAATGATCAGATTTAAAATGCCACCACCTGCCTTCAGTTTTCATGTAATTCAATATAAAAGGGCGAAGTTGGGAGAAGCGACTTGTTTCTGACATCTGAGAAGTCCACTGGAAGCCCCGGTTGGCATAAAAAGTAAGCAGCCCTATTAGACATAACCTTTCAGGAATGGAAGAATAGAGATAATTTAGAAAGAAAATGGAGAGTCGGCCCTCACTCTGTGTTCTTGGAAGTTCCAAAATCAGATCAATGGAGGGAAGAAAAGTCTGAATATTAAGGGAAGCAGCTTCTGTTCATATTTCTGAATGTTTAGCCAACATTCCAGAAAAATGATTAGCACATATGAGAATCTTCTTCCTCTTTTATTCTGGATATTATATTTGTCTTCATGGATCCCAATATGACATTAGTTCTCACAGAGAAGTTACACCCATGATTCATATTGAGTGAATGATCAATGGAGACACTACAACTTTCTAACCAATAACACCCATGGCTCAAGTCATACCAACTATTGGCTTTTTAAGCCCACAGTTGGAATTTTTCTTTTACCCACATTTAACCTTGTCTCCTTAGATTGATCAATTTCTTTTGCAACACTCTTTGGATCTAGATTGAGATGTCTTATATATCTGTCATTATGGTTTTCATGGTTGTATAATCATGAGTGACAATTTAGAAGAAGGGTGGTGAGGGAAGAAAGAAAGTCTACATATGATAGTCATGAACATGGCTGTTAAAAATATAGAATAAGAAAGAAAATACTGGGTCCATCCCTTAACTATATCACTTAAAGAAATTCACCTTACCATAATGGCTTCGAGTTTTCTCATTTATAAGCTGAGAATCTTTTAAAAAACCATGCCAGTTTCATGGATCTACTATCCTATGTTGGTCTATGTTGTCCTAATAGCATTACCCAAAGTGTTGACATATATGAAATATATGAAAGTATGTTATGCCTTTTTTTTGTTGTTTTTTGAGTTAGAGTCTCACTCTGTCACCCAGACAGGAGTGCTGTGGCTGCTCCCGGCCACTGCAGCCTGGACCACCTCAGGCTTCCAAGTAGCTGGAATTACAGGTGTGCGCTACCACGCCCAGCTAACTTTTTGATTTATTGTAGAGATGAGATCTCACCAAGTTGCCCAGGCAGGTCTTGAACCCGTAGGCTCAGGCAATCCACTCACCTCAGCCCCCCAAGGCGCGAGATTACAGACTGAGCCACCGAGCCTGGCTATGTTATGTCTTCTGAATCAAAGAATGACCTTTCAGACTGCTATTTGAACATTTGCCTTCAAATAAAACTTCTTTGTGTGTATTCCACAGAATACTACTTCTAAATGCTTTGTGTAAAAAGGTTTTCTTATCAATTTTTAGTTACTTTGAAAAATGTGGTAAATTCTACCCACCCCCGACCACCTGAAAGGCCTCATGGCACATTTTTATGCCAAAGGACTTAAGAAATTCTATCCTAAAGAAAACTGATTTTGTTTAATCTATCATTAAAAAATGATAGAAAATCACGAGCTTTTTTTTCTTTTCTTCAATAACACCTATTACTATCTCAAAAATCTAAACAAGTCTTTGGAAAATATTGCGTTAAGAACATTTATTTACAAGGCCTACAAAAAATCTTACCTTTGGAAAGAAATAATAGACTATTTTCCTCCCATGGAGTAAAGAAGTAGTCAACTTTCATGATCATTTGCAATTCAAAGATAGAAAATATAAATGATTTGGAACTTATGCTCCAAATGAAAATTCTGGCAAAGCAGAAATACATATTCTTTGGAAGATTTGAAAATAAAAAATAAATTTTAAGACCTCAATCTCTGTTGCTGTTATGTGAAATGATAGAAACAGACATAAAATATCATGAAGTTTAATATGGGAAAAATGACAACACCTAGTAAACCTGTTTCACAGTGTATATCTGAGTTAGTATAGAGAAATGCTGATTCTCTAAGATTTTTAGTGTTAGTAATTATATGAACAATGTTAAAGTAGGAAAATAAATATAGTAATTAAAAAAGGTAATTCCTTTAGTGATTGAGAAGAATTTTTGGGGAACATTGGGTGCATCCAGTGCCTGCTGGGTCTACTGATGGCCACCCAGCAGGTCCAGCTGTGAAGTCTTGAAAGCATGGTCCATAATGACATGCAAGAGCTGGGCATGACACAGCCTCCCCAGATGCCAGACTGATCCTCAGGGACAGTTCATGCAGGGAAAAGTGATTATATTGATAGCTCAATTTAGCATTGAGCATACAAGCAGGCTTTCAAAATTTGTACCAAAGAGCATTTTTCTTAACTATTTGTCAAATTAATCTTGATAACTTCCCACTCTGCAAAATGCTTGCATAGAGAGAA
Organism: Carlito syrichta; assembly: GCF_000164805.1. Taxonomy (NCBI): domain Eukaryota; kingdom Metazoa; phylum Chordata; class Mammalia; order Primates; family Tarsiidae; genus Carlito; species Carlito syrichta. Next base: position 274,824 of record NW_007184600.1, read on the forward strand.
CTAATGCAGATAAGTTAGAAACTTACAGCAGGGTAGCAAAAAACTTTGTTGTATGCAGGAGTTCTACAATAATCTTATTTCAATGAATAGCACAGTGCAACATGTTCTTGTAACTGTAAGTCAAAAATACACTTTTACAAAGTCCTCCATTTCACAAATTAAAAGAAACGATTATCACACTTTCCATCCGTTTTTTTTTAACATGGATATATTTTAATTATTGCTTTAATAGGGAAGAGAAATGTGTTCTGTCAACTTTTTGCAGAAGTGACCAAGCAAGATTTCTTCTGTGGCTGAAAGAATTCTACTCACTGAAAAGATATAAACAGTGATCTGACATACTGGAGGTCAAACTTGAGGTGTTTTTATCAATGGAAATACGTATTGCTTGTGGGCCACGAGAACAAGAAGCATTTTTTTTAATCTTTCATGAAAGTGATCTTCACAGATTCTCATGCAGCCAAATACATACAAAAATGAGCTAATTTAGGTGTATCAAGCATCTTAGGATAGAAGTGTGTTCTATGTGCGAATGGACCACTAAAAGTTTATTTGACGGAATAATATTTTTAAAAAGAGAGATAGTCTAACTCTGTTTTTCTGGAATGAGAATAACATTACCAATGAGATTATTACTTCCATTGCTACCATTCTGGGTTAGACTACTGTCAGGTCTCCCTGGACTGTATTCAGAGCCACCCCCCTGTCTCCCCTACTTCCAGAATTCTTGGGCTGCAATACTCCATTTTTTTCTATAGCAGCCACTGTGACCTCTTGTATATAGTAGCCTGATTATGCCACTTTTTGTCAAAATCTCTCTCCTGGCTTCCTATTGCACTTACAAAATAGTGGTCTATGAGAACTAGCATAATCTAGCCTGAACAGCTCTCGAACTTTGCCTGCTGTACTTCTGCCCTCCTGTCTGCTCCTTGAATGTCCAAGCTTACTACTGACTCAGAATCCTTTGCATTGCTCTTGCCTGTGCCAGGCGAGGCTATTTCCTCTTATCACTGAAGTCTCACCCCAAGTCTTAGAGAAGTCTTCTCTGATCACTTTGCTTAGAGTAGTGTCAGATGCTTTCTGTAACTTTATCACATTTTTGTCTTATAGCACTAATAATGTCTTAAACTGTCTTATTTAATACTAGTTTGTTATCTGTCTTTTGCCACGCTAGAATGTTAGTGCTCTGAATACTGGGAAATTGTCTGTATTTAAAAAATTATTTTGTTCTTGTTACACTTAGCTCACTCTGCTAATAGTAAGTGCTCAAGGAACACTTGTCAATAAGGCGCAACAGAAGGCTAGAAGGAAAAGGGGAAAAGACAAACAAGAAGGGAGATAATGGGAAAGGAAATTGAAAGGAAAAGAGGGAAAAAACAGAGGGGAAAATAAACTAGAAAAGAAAAAGATTCGAAGAGAAAAACAGTAGATAGAACAATTATTGAGTAGAAAGAATTCACTGAGTAACAGGGGCCAGGATCAAATTTTGGAAAAAAATACATAATTATTTCCTTCATTTAATCTGTTAGCATTTAAGTGTTTACTAAGTAACAAGTATTATGCTGAAAATGGAAAGTTTGGAGATGAAGCACTTAGTACCTTTAAGCAGTTCACTTGCTCAGGGGAGAGAAAAAGTGTCAGAAGACTGGTGATGCTCAACTAAAAATATGCAAAGGTTGGCTGTGAAACTCAGAAAACCCCTGCTCAGACAGGTGAAGCCAGAGCAGGATTCCTGGATAAGTGGCGTCCCAATGAACAGACAGAAGTTAACTAAGTAGAAAACAGCAAGAATCTCTTCCAAACAGAGAGCACAAAGGGAAGAAGTAGAAAACTTAGAAAATCATCAGAGTTAATTTTAAGATAGTGAAAAGCAAGTGATGGTATGAAGCATAAGACCAGGTATGAGCCTCAAGAGGGTGAGCATAAGAAGCTGGGAAAACGGAATATGAAACTGGATGTGAAACTGGAACAAAATTAATGCTTATGGTGGAATTACTGGAGGACTTTATTTTTTTAACAGTTGTATTTAAGGCATAATTCCTATGCAAAAAAAATGCTTGAGTATATTTAATGTATAACATTTCATGTGTTTAGACAAGTGCATGTACCCATGATACCCTTACCATAAGAATGGTAATACACATATCCATCACCTCCAAAAATTTCCTTGTGTCCCTTTGTGCTTTCTTGTTTTTGTAGTAATAACACTTAACATGTGATCTGTCCTCTTAATACATTTTTAAGTGCACAATATCATGTTATGAATAATAGGCACTCTGTTGTACAGTAGAGCTTTAGAACTTACTCATCTTTTATAACTGAAACTTTATGCCCATTGTGGCTACCAGGTATATGCAAAGGTGTTCAACCTCACTAGTCATTAGAGAAATGCAAATCAAACTACAGTGAGATGTCATCTCATGCCTGTTAGAATGGCTATTTTATAAAATCTCAAAAAAGTAGTGGGGATTTTAAAAACCCTCAAATTGTTAAATTTGAGTCTTGATAATATCCTTGGGAGAGTCTTTTCATACATTGATTCAGACAGATATTAAGGTAAATAAAAGCTTTATAATTTATACCCTTTGTAATCAAGTTCAATTCCAGAGTTAATAACATGTCCTTGTTACTTAAAGGTCACATTGCCTTAGCCAGTATCAGCACCCTTTTCTTACCACTTCAGTAGCAGTAACAGTTGAACAGTGGAAAGAGAAATGGAGTTCAGTCAGAAAATGTGGATTTACATTCAGACTTTACCTCATATTAGCCATGTGACATGGGACAAGTCTTTTCACTGGTCTGAAGCTCAGCTTCTTCATCTATGAAGTGGGACCTATAAGACATACCTACAAATACGTTGTGGGAATTAAACAACATGATGTTTGTGAAAATGACTTGATAATCATACACTGAAGATAGGAAGAATGATAGAAATACTGGGAGGTATGAACCTTATTTAGAGCAGTGACCCCTGCCTCGGCACTCTCTGAAGCTGAAGAAAAAACTGAGGCACTTAAATGGACTGCTTTCCCTCTCTAAACAAATACAGGAACTGTTATGGCACAGGCATACCTCTCTGAAACAACGCATTAGGTCAGTAGCCTACTCTTCATCCCAATGAGAAAAAGCTTTACTTTACTCCAGGAATGACTTCTTAACAGTCTAGGACCTTACTTTCTCGCACCTCATTCTTCAGCAAACTCTGACCTCACGTCTTCGGAATGTATCACTGTATCTGAAAGGTTATCTGCCCATTTTACTTCATACAGGTTAAAGAAAACATTCACGGTTACTAAAATATCCAGAAGAATATCTACCCCATCAAAGATAGATGTAGATATAAAGTCATATTAAGACAAATTCTGTTATAATATTCACAGGGCAAATACAAAGGAGATTCATGAAGAAAAAGTAAATTACTTTCTGTAGCAAAGGTATAACACCTTTTGCCATGATTACTATTAAATAATTGTCAGCAATCATTAATGAATAATAGATTACTTATTAATTCAATAAATTTTGATGGATTAAAATTTATATAATGAAATCTATGTAATTCTTATTAAGAACTATGATTGTAATGCATCTACTTTCAAAAGAGTTGTGGGGTATATGCTAGACAGCAGGGTTATCCATTAAAGAGACTTTGATGAAATATTATTTCTTCTCTCCAACTCTTTTCCACTCTGCCTTTTGTCATGAGACAGCTGCTAACTGGTACAAAAATAAGGATAATTATAATATACTACATTCATTGAGCTTGTGACTTTATAGTTTACCTTCTTAACCATGAGGCTCTGCTACATTCAAGATGATATGCCAATGAATTTATATATCTTAGCTGGAGTCAACTGAAGACAACATTTTAATTCAAAGAATGTCTGAAAATCTTCAAACATCAATGTGGCAAGGTAGTAGGAAAATGTTTTTGAGGGTGCAGTGTCTCACACTTGTAATCCTAGCACTTTAGGAGGTCTAGCAGGAGGATCCTTTGAGGCCAGGCATTGAAGATTACCCTGGGAAATACAGCAAGATCCAGTCTCTACAAAAAATAATAATACAAAAAAATAGCAGGGAGTGGGGGACCCATGCCCGTAGTCCCAGCTTCTCAGGAGGCTGAGTTGCTTTAGCCCAGGAGGTCAAGGTTGCAGTGAGCTATGATTTTGCCACTGCACTTCAGTCTGGGCAACAGAAGGAGACCCTATCTCAAAAACAACTTGTCAACTTATCTATCTATCTATGTATTTACTTATCTAATATTTGAGTAGGTGAGCCTTGATTTTTCCTTCAAGTAATTCTTTTTTTTTTTTTTTTTAAGAAAGTAGGATTTATTGAGAGGACAGGAAAGCTCCCATAGTGGGAGGGGACTCTAGAGGGTTGCCTGTCCTTCAAATAATTCTACAGAGGTGGTCACCTGTCAGTGTTCTATGCATGGGTCTATGACTGGTACAAGTTCTTTGTTTTATGATGACAGAGGAGAGCAAATAATGCAGAGATTATTTTGGTTGTTTTGGGGATTAAATAGGATGGCCTCTTTAGTAAAATTTATCAATATTTTGGCACTCAAAAACTGAAAACAACAACAAAAAAGCAAAAGTAAAAGTCATCTGAGGGTAGGATTGTATAAAAAATCAATGTGCTTAGGTTTGTAAATAAGAATTTAGTAAAAGTGGGGTTCAACTAACATGTTTAGCTTGAGATGAACTGCATTGTTCCACAACAAGCCAGAAAACAGAAATATCTCATATAATTTACAAGTTTGTAATGCTCTGGAAAACATGAAACTATGTTTTTAAAAATAAATCTTGAGTTCATTTTATGTATGAAAATTATAATGGTCTCGATGTATCCCTTTCTGACCCTTAAAAAAATCAATGAACTTCCTAAAACCATTAAGAATAGTAACCTCTTTTCCTATCTAACCCTTAGAATTTCTTTTTTGCAGAAACGTGAGAAATTTTCGACAGTGGGTTTATAACAGTTTCTGCTCTACTCCTACACTGGAAATGCTAGACCTAATTTTTCCTGCATATAAACTATTTATCACTCACTATCATTGCTTTCTTTTTATTTAGTCTCCCCTGCATTAATTAGCTTGGCAAATTTTCCCTCCAAATATTCTTGGATAGTCAGAGGTTTGTGTGACTTTTTAGTGGCTTATGGTTGAGCCTAAAGTTTTCAGCCTATCTTGTTTCTGTAAACTTTCATTTTCCATATCAAGTACAAAACACAATCAATAAAAATAGTATTTCTAAAAGAAAAGTGAAGAGGATTTAATTATTATAGACAATTCAAAAATATCTTCACCCACTGCATTTTTTTTTCAGAAGTCATGGGGAGCAATTCTATTCTTTGTATTTATTCCAGAAAATGAAAATTTATGTTCATACTCTTCATACAAAATCTTTTACAAGAGTGTTTCTAATAGTTGTATTTGTCTCAAACTCCCGGACTTAAGCAATCTTCCCACTTCGACCTCCCAAATTCCTCAGATTATAGGCATGAGCTACCATGCCTAAAATAGTTTTATTTGTTACATCTCAAAACAGAGAACAGCCCTTGTGTCCTACTCTAGGTGAATGGACAGATGAACTGTTATATTTTAGCAATGGAATACTACTTGGCAGTCAGGCATTGTGACTCACACCTGTAATCCCAGCACTCTGAGAGGTGGAGGGGAGAGGACTGCCTGAACCCAAGGTTCGAGACCAGCTTGGACTCATCTCTAAAATAAATTTTAAAAAATCAGCTGAGCATGGTAGCGTGTGCCTGTAGTTCCAGTTACTTGGAAGGCTGAGGTAGAAGGATCACCTGAGCCCAGCAGGTTAAGACTGTGGTGTCTGTAAGAGTGCCACTGGAAAAGTCTGGGTGACAGAGTGAGATTCCAAAGCTAAAAAAATTAAAAAAAAGAAAGAAAGAAAGGAAAAAGAAAAAAAAAAGAAATACTATTCATCAATAATAATGAGGTATTAATATACACAATTACTTGGATAAATCCCATAGGTATGTATTATACTATGTGAAAAAAGCCAGTTTCATACTATATGGTTCCATTTATATGATATTCTCAAAAGAACAAGACTGTAGTGATGGTGAGACAGTGGTGGCTGCCAGAAATTATCAGTTGAGAAAGAATCTAACTATAAAATGAGGCATTTTTTAAAAAAAATTTTGAATTGATGGAATTGCTCTGAATCCTGATTCTGGGGACATCTATGTGAATCTGTACATGTATTAAAATTCACAGAACTATATACCAAAGGCAATTTAAAAAGTAAAAGTAGAAAAAAAATTTAAATGTTTCCATAGTTAGTTTTTATAGTCAAATCTTCTATTTTCTCCCCACTGACTTCCTTGTAACATCTATTCTGACAGATCAAAATGTGATTTCAATAGAAGTCAAACAGTCCTTTTCCAACAACTAAAAAACCCAGAATCAGAGGGTATCAATTTGAGGATGATCATGCATCCAGAAATTACTTGTGAGGTGAATGACTTCCTTCTATTAAGAAGAATGGTAAAACTCTAAGTAATTACCCTGCAGTACAATTTTACACTAAAGATGGGTGACCTAAAGCAACATAAAGCTTTGAATACAATTATTTATAAAAAGAACCAAAGACACTGCTGGGACCTACCTCATTTCAATAGTTCTGAGTAAGGACTGGGAGATTCTATTGTCCTCTTCCAAGTACCTTGTTCACCTTCAACTGCTAGAGAAAAACAATCCCAGCCAAGAAAGCCCAGAAGTTGTGGTGAATTATATAATATGCTAAATTTAGATAGTGCCTATAGCTATACTAGAGTTCTTACGGCCAACATATTTTTTATTCTTTAAAAGGACACATCTGAATTATAAATGAGTCAAACATTTATAATTTAAATATCAAAAATATGTAACCTAGAAGTTAGTTGGGTTTCAACATCTTTCTGCCTTTTGGTTAAACTTTACCTGAACTCCATTCCATGACCTCCACAGATATACCTAAATGCCATCCTCTCACCTTCTGTATCTATTTTCTCTAATTTGAATGTTCTCTAAGGCAGTCAGATGATAAAATTTAGTTCCTTCAGGGCTTTGCATGAGTTAAAAAATGTCCTCTCCTAGTTTAGCATTTCAGCATAACTGCAGTAATTTCAATAGTTTACGTTGGATTGGTCATGGAGCAGGGCTATTTTATTTCACACAATCTACAGCCTTTTCCTGTTTTTCCTGCTTAACACTTGCCTCTCCACCTTTTGTCCTTTCCTCTTTGGGGTAATAAGTACTTTTTTTAATAAGTACTTTTTTTTTCTTTCTCTGGTAAGGAAGCTCACTCAGGTCCTAGTAAGTAAGTTTTCCTAACTTGTCTGTGTAGTAAAAACTTGCACATGAGTGGCTAAGAAAATTGTGAACACCTCATTGCATATATATTGGGTGTGTATTTGCTTATCATATATGGTATTTGCAGTATTTAACCATATATGCACATAAAACCAATTTAATACATATACTCATAATCAAGCAATAGAAGTCCTCACATATGGAGAGTTGATCTCTTTTATAAACTAGTTTATTTGAATTTCACAGAGGAAGAGCTGCAAATCCAGACTTCCTGAGTGTGCAGTCAGCAAGGAGACTTGTCACTGGATTTTCCTTCCATTATAAGGATTTGCTGGAAAGATGATACGTGTCTGTATGGTACTAATCACTGTTATACTGCCACTTTCTCTCTTAAATTTTATACAAAATTTTGTATATATGCCACTTTCTAGAGGCAAGGTCAATAGTTTTTATCAAATTTGGTAAGGATCTGTGACCTCAAAACTATTGAATATTGTATAATTGAATTAACCATTTATACTATACTCTGATTATGTAGGTGAGAGTTATATTTGCTTTTCTTCTCAAGGCTTTGTCTTCATTAAAAGAAGAAAGAGAGAGACAGGGAGAGAGAGAGAGAAGAAAGAAGGAGAAAAGAAAGGAGAGTACAGGAAGGAAAGAAGGAAGGAAGGAAGGAAGGAAGGAAGGAAGGAAGGAAGGAAGGAAGGAAGGAAGGAAGGAAGGAAACATATGAAGTTGAGGTTAGAAAAATAAATGTCCTTTTAGCATTTAATCCTAAAGAGAATAAATTCTGATATACTAGAAGCAAACAAACAAACAAAAATAGTTGAGATTCAGGGTTGTTTTTAGCAAGAATTTACAATACATTTCTTATCCATATGTCTTTATGAAATGGAACATTTTGCCTCTCACAAAATAACACACACATCAATGTATCTTGGATCAAAAGAAGAAAATGACAGTCAGCTGAAATTGCTAATATTGATAATCACAGATAATAAACTAGAATGTAATTGCTAGTCTATTTTCTCTGCACATGTATATATAATTTTTATAAAATAACATGATTAGGTCAATAATAATTTGCAATTTGCCTTTTAAATATCTTAATAAGCATAGATCTTTGTAATCTTTAAAATTGCTGTTGAATATTTTGTTATCTCTATGTGCAATTTTTAAATTAATGACTAAATTGGGATGCTAAGTTGTTTTGCCTTTTAGTTATCAATAAATAGCACTGAGATGAGCATCCGCATACATAAATCTACATGCATCATCATGATTGCCATTAGTCTTGGAAATGTGGTTGTTGGTTCAGAAAGTCTGCAAAGTGTATGATTGTTGATATATTTGTTCCTAAGATTCTAAAGATCATAGTGAATACCAGAGATACCAAATGTCCTTCACTACCAATTGGCAGAGGGACCTTAACTTGCAGGACAGTTTAGGCAGTTCTTCCCTTAAACATCTTTGTGATCACAGTGTGGTTTAAGATTATCACTACTGACCTACCCTGCTGTAGAAATCACTGCCAGTGTTTCGATTCTTTTCTTATTTTCTACAAAGGGAGAGTTCGCTGAAGTTAGGAAATCTTAAGTCAAATGATGGGTTTTTTTATATTGATTTTACTGGGACATTTTACCGCAGATATTTGCTAATCAATTAAAGATTTTTTTAAGGAGCACAATAGATATATTAAAAGTATCTAATTTTCTCTCCATCTCCTTTCTTACTCTTTGGCTGAGGGCTACTATGAAACATGTATACACTTTCTCAGAAACTTCTGCCTATAATAACTTGATAGAATGAAAAATAATTGTCTGAATTTCCATATCTCTTCTCTCTAGGGCTTCTTTTATTTCAAGCCACGATTAAGGATGAATGAATATCCTGGAAGTATTTGGAAGTCTGCCTTCCAAACTTAGAAGAGCAGTACTAAACAAATGCATAGCAGACACATAATCCCTCGGTTAATAAGTGTCCACCTGTTAACAAACTCTTCTCCATTATTTTTAATAAGAAAAAATGTTCTAAGATTTGCTTTCATTTCTTGTCATACATTATGTTCTCCTCTAATGGAGATAATGTAGATAAGTCATCCTTTCCCCCACTCCCAACAAGGAAAGTGGTAGGAAAAAAAGTCTTTATTTTGCAGTGCAATTTTGCCTAACCCAGCATTCATTTGACTAGTAATTGGTGTTCAGAGCAATTTAATTGTTTGGATCAAATGAAGGGAGAAGCACTAAGATAATAATTCTCAGTGCTATATTTCTTTCTGACTGTGGCAGCCATTAAAAAACAATATGGCTTAAGGCAACAGAAATTTATTCTGTGATAGCTCTAAAGGCTAGACGTCCATAATCAAGGTGTTGACAGGGCTTCACTCTCTCCAAATTCACTAGAGGAGATTCTTCCTTGATTCTTACAGCATTTGGTGGGTCCAGCCGTTCCCTGACTTGTGGCTGTATTACTCCATTTGCCTCTATCTTCACAAGGACTCTTGTATTTCCTATGTGTCTTTTCTGCTATCTATTTCAAATCTCTTCATGATTTAGGGTCTACCCAGAGAATCCAGGGTGTTCTCATCTCAAAATCCTTAATTATTCCTGCAGACTCTTTTGTGAACCAAATAAACTCACATTTATGGGTTCTGGGGACTAGGACATAGACATCTTTTTTGGGGGGCCACAATTCAACCAACCACTCTTGATCACTTGAAGCCTTTAATGTAAAATTTTTATTAAATAGGAAGAGAATGGAATCTTATTTTCCTAGTTCATTTTTTGAGAAATAGGTTTTACTTCCTGGCATTACTCCACTATTGACCAAAACACTATCAGGTAGACTACCTTTTAAAAAAAAACAAAACACTTTTCCAAGAATTTATAATACCTCTGACTCACTAAAGTTGTGTTTAAGCCCAGCATTTAGGCTGGGCTTGGTGGCTCAGTATGTAATCCCAGCGCCTTGGGAGGCCGAGGTGAGTGGATTGCCTGAACCCACAGGTTCGAGCCCAAGCTGCCCGGGCAACTTGGCAATACCTCATCTCTACATTAAATCAAAAATTAGTTGGGTGTGGTAGTGTGCACCTGTAATTCCAGCTATTTGGAAGGCTGAGGTGGAAGGATTGCCGGAGCCCAGCAGGTCGAGGCTGTGGTGGCCGGAAGCATGTCATTGTACTCCAGTCTGGGCGACGGAATGAGACTCCAACTCAAAATAAATAAATAAATAAACCCAGCATTTGACAATGTCCATATATTTCAGCGTTGTTAACATCTCCTCTGTTAGTCTACACCTTGGCCTATTCTAGTTAAACCTGCCAAGGTATTCATCTACAGTGTAAGGAATAAAAATTTGTATTGCTTTAAACTGATTTTATGGTTGGTATTTTGATGTGTTTATTGCTTGTTTTGCTTTTGTTTGTGAATATGGTAGATTTCTGCCACTTAGTGGTGAATTGGTATTGCTGAATCTAAATTTCGATGACTTGTCTTTCTGTGACCCTTGACATTGAAGAGAAGAACAGATTAGGATGTTATAATAATGTCTTAGAGAATAGAGTATAGACTCATTTGAATCACATATCTGAAACAAAACAACACACACCAGCTTACTATCTGCCATTATAAATATGGGAATAGTATCTCAGCACAAGATAAGCAATAAGGATAAATTGCACTCTAAAAGCCCTTTTGATTTAGGCAAAGTTAACTTCTCATCTGTTTTGCTTGCTTGATATGCTAACTAAAGTAGCAAATGGTAGCCACTAGCCCCCAACCTTCCCTGTAGCTTCATGTTCAGCCAACAGTTGCTTTCACCACTACTTCCTGGCTTGCCAACAATTTGAGGAGAAAATGTGTTATGTTGCTTGGATAGATAAATAAATAAATGCCCAGGAGTCATTCTGAGTAGCAGTGGGCCAGTCAGTGACCAGACATTCTGATCACTTCATATTGAAGCACTAGACTCTGCACTGATTCTTTTCACTGCATTCTAGGGCCTAGATTATCTACCTCAGAAAGCAACAAAGAGGAAGAAGTATGCATTAAAAGCAGAGGATCTGAATCTGTCACAGACTGGGATTTTTTCTGCTGTTGTCAATATGCTTTTCAATAGTGTTATAACTCATTTAAGTATTTGGCAGTGGGGATAGTAGATTTTTCAACACACTTGTAAAAGGGAAAGTGAACCCATGGGGTGTGAAGACAAGAACACTGGTCATATAATCAAATTAGGACTCATCATTTTTAGCAGTTAGGACACAAACAGAGAACTGATGGTGAGCATGAGAGAAGTACCTTTAGCCAATTGCCAAACAGAGGGACCAAACTCATGAGTGATGTTTTCAGAGTTGGTGCCCAAACAAACAAAAGATTTTTTAAAAGATTGATCTATAGTCACAAGGATTGTATCAGCTATTGTCCAAACCATTTGCACTTGAACAACAGGTGCAAACTGACACTGTCCCTGGAAAAATAGGAATAGGGCTTTACCATTTAACTCATGTTTTTTCCTGACATATGACTTTCAGTTGAGTTCCTGATTTTTTGTTTATCTAGGGTAACTCTACATTTGTATTAAAATATTTTAAGTAGATAGGATCCTCCAGAAGAACTTCATTTAAAATTCCTCTTTTCTCTACCACTTCTATTTAAATGTTCAGGCTTTTAGTCAGTGCTCAATAAATATTCACTTATTGAAATGTAGTCAGATAGATGGCTCAAATAGTATTGTTCTTAAATTACAACAGAGTTGCAAACTCATATGGTTGACCAAAATGAGTAAAATGGGTCAGAGGTAGGGAGAGAAAATAGACTGGAGAACTCAAGGAGACATGAGGGCAGCCATGCCAATTCTTCTGATTTTTCTAGAGGCACCAGAAATCCAAACTGTAGAATCATCCCGTATTAAAATCTGGGTAACTAGTTATTTTTTTAAAACAAATACTGCCTGTGGTCCAGTTTCCATTTCTGATAACAGGTTTGTAATGTGTTCGCTGTGATTGAGGTTACTTTATCCCTTATGTTCTTTCTAAGAGTCCACAGAATCTCACAGAGATTGAGAGGCATTTAAGGGGGTGTCTTTTCAAACTGTGTCTTTTCAAACCCATTTATGGGTTTGAACATACTTTACAATCAGATCAGCCAGAATTAAAATAAATGCACAAATAAAAAACAACACATCAAAACAAAATACATTAGAATAAATAGATTAGCATAGGATAGAACATATCAGAGAGCATCACATATATGTATTCTAAAGTTAAGTATTTTTTAAACTTCAGTTTTGCAAACATATAGGCATGTACATCAGTGTATATGTTCACTGGGCCATGATATGAAATATTTTAAGGAGAATCATGGTCAAATAGATGTGAAAGCACTGAATTGTCTGATTTTTCTATCTAAAGAGATGGAGATCTAGAGCAGTAAATGATTTTCCAAATCTCAAACAGCTAGAAAACAAGAGAATTGGAACTCATGTTAAAATTTACCCCCCTCCCTGTTACAAATCTCTTATTAGATTATTTTTATGAACATAAACTATAAGCAATATAGTTGCTTATAATCTTTAAGGAAAAGATTTGAGAACTTTGGGTAGATTTTAATATAACCATTTCTCGCTTCTTCTCAAGCCTCAAATACCTCTTCCATGACCTTATTCTCTGTTCCTGAATTTTTACTGAGAAAATGGAACTCAAGAAATTCTCCACACATTTTCCTACTGAAGCTACTCACGTCTATGCATCTATATCCTCAAATCATGTGTTACCAACGATGTTCTGCCCTTACTGCTAACCTTTTTTTGTGTATTATATTCCACCCCTCTGCTCTTCAATAATCCCTCTGCTAAAACTGTCCCCATATTGTCTTGCATCATGTTATATATTATATGTCTCTCTCTACTGGATCAAACACATCAATATATAAGAATACTATAATATTTCTCAATATGCCCCCAAAGCCCCGTCTATTCTGCATATCCCTTTACCATGACCTCATTCCTTCTTCTTTCGAGCAAAACTCTTTGGATATTTTTTTTACACAATTGCCAATTCTGCTCCTTTTTTCTAAAAAGCACAGTTCAGTTGGGTTTCCACCTGTATCTTCTACTTCTCCCAAATAGCCCTTGTCATGATCACAAAGTAACTTCCCCTTGATATACCTGGTGGGCCATTCTCAGTCCTCTTCCTCTTCTTCCTTGATCCTCAACAGCTCCTAATACAGAGGTCACTTTCTTGTCTTTGAATCATCTCCTTCATCTGAATTCCAGGACACTACTTTCTCTTTGTTCTCTTTCTACCTCACAAGAGGCTCTCTCAGTAGCCTTCACTGTTACCCCCACAACCTACAGACTCCTAAATGTTGAGTGCTTTTTTGGGTTTATTTTTTAGAGACACGATCTTGCCCTATAGCCCAGGGTGGCATGATCATAGCTCACTGCAGCCTAAAATTCCTTGGCTCAAGTGATCTTCAGGCCTCAGCCTCTTAAGTAGCTAGGACTACAGGAGTGAGCCAACACACCTGGCTTAAAAAAAAATTATCGTAGAGACAAGGCCTCACTTTGTCATTCAATCTGATCTCGAACTCATGACCTCAAGTGATTCTGCTATCTTGTCCTCCCAAAGTGCTGGGATTGCATTCATGAACCACCATTCCTGGCTGATGCAGTCCATTTTAAACATACTATCCTGTCAATTCTGCTTGAATTCCTACAATGGTTTTGCCTCTTATCAATCAAAACCCAAGTCCTTACCGTAGTTGTAAGGCTTCATGTGATCTGTACCTTCAGAGACTCTCTGACTCCATCTCCTTTCGCTTAACCTTTGGTCATTCACTCCAAACACATTTGATTTCTTGCTGTTCCTTAAAATATTCTGGGCATGTTCCCACTCATGGCCTTTGCACCTGCTATTTTCTCTGCCTATGGTCTCTCCTCCAATAATCTCATGAGTACTGTTTGGGCATAATAAAAATAATTATGATGATAATGATAATATGACAGCCACAATGAAAATTCAAAGCTCTTTTATAACTCACAAAAACATCTGCATACGCAACATCTCATTTTTGTCTTACCACCAGTTTTTATAGTTGATATACATTACATTCCCATTTTACAATGGAGAGAAAGTAAGGCTCAATTTGCTCAAAGTGCCATAGCCAGTAACCAGAAAAGCCAAAACTGGCATTCATATTATTTCTACAGGTAGAAATAGTTCTAGTTCTAGTTTCATAGTTCTAGTTTTTTCCTAAAATGTTCCATAAACATACTGCCCCATGGCAGACACAGAAATATGCCACTGAGATTCCCCCTGAAGAAATGACCTGCTGCTCTGCTACTAGAAAGTGGTTTGTTAACAGGCTCAGTTTTTAGCTATAGCAGGATCCTCTTCAGTTTTGAGCAGGATTGAACTATTTGGGGAGGGGGGAGCAATGACTGAGCATGGTAGCCTATATGATAGCCAATGACTGAGCATGGTAGGCTAAATGCCTAGCCATTTCTTTTTGACACAAGATAATTCTAAGGGACTGCTTTTGCCCCAGAGTTCTCTATGGTCCTGGCAGAGACTTTGTCAGATCTAAAGCAGTCAAATGCCCCAACCCCCACTAGCCCATCTAATCCTGCTCCTTGTCTTGTCTTTTTCTTTCACTACTTCCTCCCCACTAAACCTTTAGCACTGTTGTCTTCATTTCAGCTTTCATCTCCCAGAAAATCCAAACCAGCAACAGATGATACTCAAGGCACATTAGCAATAACATTGGCTGAAATGCAAGTAAAGGTGAGAAACCTTACCAGATATGTTTCACAATAGCTTTCTGGCTGAACCTACAAGAGTGAACATTTTTTTCTGGTTGACCCTGTAAGAATGACTTTTTCTTTTTCTTTTTTTTTTCCCCCTCACCTTCACATTTTGCTTTCTATCAGAAGAACTAGAGACACGAAAAATCGGAACTCTCTCAATATGGAAAACCCCACAGTACTGTAGATGTTTGAGGAGGGGCCTGTGTATTCAAAATCTAATTCAGAGAAAAGTTGCAGGCGTGTTTTTAAAAACTGAGAGCCTTCTTGCCCTGCACTGAGTATTCTGACATCAATGAGGTGAAAAAAATGATGCAACTCAAATATCTCTCAGAAATTTTCATTGATACTACAAATCCTTCTTTTTTACATATTTAGTTAGAAATGAAGACATTTATTTATTTCCAAGTTTTACTTTTAGTTGTAGTAAAACACCTGTAGAAAATGAGTTAGGCACTGCTGTTCTTTATTCAGTGTGACTTACTCCCTTCATTGCTTTAAGGGTTTCTTAGCCTATGTTATCTCTACCTCAGTAAAGTAATGAATACAACACAATGTGTAGCAAGAAAGAAAAGCAGAATTTGGAGCTAAATATACACACACGCAAACATATTTAGTAGCTGGTATTCATCTGACTTAAGTGTATCAAAGTCAATCATTTAACAATGCACGTTCTTAAACTAGATTTTATTATACTGTAAAGAACACCTTTGGAACAATTTGTGAAACTTGAATTGGGACTGAGGTTTGGACAATAGCAATATAATTATAATGTCAGTTTTCTGGTTTTGTGGGAGGAATGTCCTTGTTTATAAGAGCTGTGCTCTAAAATATTTGGGGGTGATAGGTGCAGGTAGGCAACTCATTCTTAAATGTTTCAGTAAAAGAAAGTTCCTTGGACTGTACTTGAAACATTTCTGTAAGATTGTAATTGTTTCAAAACAATAAAAAGTTAACATTCCCGCCCAACTGAGTTTTTTTTGTTGTTGATATTTATGATTTTTGAACTAAGTGATTTTAAATATGTAACTTGATTGGGATCAATTAGGAATGTGTTTTATTATTTTTAATGTTTGTTTATTTTAAGTACAGCATTAGCTTTGAAGATAAAATAGTAAGTTTGATCGCAGTGATTTATCTGGAAACCCTAGCAAGCACTGGTTTGATAGGTTAGCAGTCCCTAATTATACGGCAGACACTTAGGCATTAATTCCAACTCGTAGATCAAAAGGGAAAGTCTTGGAGCAGGTTTCAGAGAAAGAGGCTGGCTTTTGTAGCTGGAAGTTGTCCTGAGTCATTGTTGGCTAGGAACCAGGAGACTCAGAGTACATTTCTCTTTTGGAAGAGGTATCTAGAAATGTAATTTTACAACGTGTTGTACCTTCCAGCCCAGTTCACTTAGTGCAGGGGGCTGGGGGGAATTGCAGGAAGTGTTTGTTGTACTCCTTCACACCTCAGGCAGGAGAAAATTGCTTCCACTTCTTAGGAAAAGACACCTGCATTTCTGCTTTACACGTTCTGAAGGTGGCAAAGATGAAACAAGAGTTGGCAATTCCAGTCATACCCAGTACTCAGCTCATCCTGGTAACTCCCTTGTGCTCTAGAAAACACAAGTGTGTTTGGAAATGGAAATTAGCAGCGCCTCTAACCACACCACCAGTACTCCCTAACTTTCAAGTGTTTAACATTGAGTATGAGTGGAATTGTCAACTTTCCAAGAGAAGAAACAGTCAGGTAAAGCCATAGTTCTGATGTGACAGAGATTTCTCATGAGCTCTCAAGAAATGATGGATTTGCTTTGCCCTGACCCGTTTGTTCATTAACTATTCATTAAAGACCTGACTGGGTTAGGTCAGGGAATAGAGATCTCACAATCTGTGTTATTCAAGAGCTCTTCAAAGTGTCCTAAATATGAATGAGCCACAGTAGGCAGAACACTGGACTGAGAATTAGAATTGGGTTCAAGTCTATATTCTATATTCATTAATTCACTGACCACTCACTATGTGACCTCAGAAAGTTTAATCTCTCTGAGTAGTTAGTATTTTCATTTATATAATGAGGATAATGTTAACTACTTTCCATTGATGTTTTGGCAATGAAAATAGATAATGTAGCTAAAAATATTTATTTGAACTGAAAAACAATACATATATGTGTAATGACCTACTTTCGTCAGGCAGCGGTATATAATGTCATTACATTATTAAGACATACTGCCTACCCTTCCCTGATGGGACTAACTTTTAAAACTACAAAATTTCCGAAATAAGAATAAAACAAATAAACAAAATCAGGGCTGTACTGGTAAGTTTAAATTATTGGTATACGAGGAAAAATAACCAACAACAACAACAACAACACCTCTGGTTTGTAGAGTGTGCTGATTTCAGTGGTGTAAGCACTCCCAGCACAGCCAATTTAATGCTACCAATGTGACATCATTAAAATTGGTGTTAGGCAGGAATGAAATTAGTTGTCAACATTTAATTTCTGATACATTTTAGATAAAAACTGAATGTCTCATGTACTCATAGAAATAGAAAATTTGACAACCATGAGCTTATACTCCACATAGCAATTGTTTTTTGGTGAATGTGTAGCAATTAGAATGAGTAACAATGATTAGGCTTCCTGCTTTAAGATACTTTTTATGATGCCTCAAAAGATAGGGGGAAGAACTATCCTGAGTCAGCTTCCACTCTTTTTAAAATTTAAATGTGTCTTTTTGTTTTTAAGAAACAGTGTGTCACTTTATTTCCCAGGCTAGAGTGCTGTGGTGTGATTATAGCTCACTGTAGCCACAAACTCCTGGGCTCAAGCAATCCTCCTTCCTCAGTCTGAACAGCTGGGACTACACCCAGCTAAAGCTTGTACTTCTTGATCCTGCAACAAAAATCTCCCCTGAGCCAAAAAAGCACACAAGTTTTGGCTATTTCACTAACAGGGACTGAAAAAATAAAGTGCAAAATAAATAATAATAATCAGAACAAAATATCACAATAAATGATCACCATTCGCAGCTAATATTAAAATTGCTTACTTCCAGCTCAATATTGCTACGCTCATTCTAAGTAAATGATCCTATCTCATTCTGTCAGTAAAATGAAAGAGGCGTGGTTATTATTCCCATTTTCCAGATGCATATACTAAGTGTATGGGTTGAATTATGTTCCTCCAAAAAGATACTTGAAGACCTAACTACCAATATCTCAGAATGTGATCTTAGAAACTGAGTAATCAAAATAAGAATGAGGTCATTAGGATGCACCCTACTCCAATGTGATCTGAACCCAGAGACAGACATGCACAGAGGGAAAATGATGTAAAAAGACACCGTGAAAAGGTGCGTCTGTCTAACGGCCAAAGAATACATGAGACTTCCAGAACCAGGAATGAGACAAATTTTTTTCCCCTAGATCCTTCAAAGTTAGAAAAGCCCTAACAGCACCTTGATTTTGAACTTCTGGCTTCCAGAACATGAGACAGTAATGTTTCTTGTTCTAGGTCACCCAGTTTGTAGCACTTTGCTACAACAACCATATGAAACTAGCACAAAGAGTCTCAGAAAGGATAAATGGCCCAAAGTCAAAAAACTATTAAATTTTCTACTTGGTTGCCATGAATTTGTTTTTGTTTTTAATAAATACTAATGCCCAGATCTTCTTGCCCTCCTTTCTTCTGTATACCAGGTGATGGTTTAATTGGACTAAAATGAGACACCCACTATGGATTCTGAGGGGCAGCTAGGGTCCAGAACCTCTGTATGAAGTGGCAAAGTGGGAATTCCAATCCATGTCTGCCTGGCCCCCCAGTCCTGCACTGAAATTATGCACTGACATTCAGCGTGTCACATGGCATGTAAGAGTTTTTTTTCTTTTTCTTTTTTTAAACATTTGTTCTATATCAATATATAACATTGTTCATCACTTTGTGTAGATAAAATACCCTCCAAACACTGTATCCTTCTCCATGAAGAGTAAAAATATATAACTTACATTGTATATTACATAAATTCATCCCAACTTTTATAAATGAAGAGAGAAGATATTTGTGTAAAACAATAGAATCACTTAGAGGAAATTAAGACTTACTAGGGTCATATTACAGTTTGACAACCCAAAGTAATGATTATAGTGGTTACTAACATTGCTTGAAAGCCCATAAGATACTCCAGTCACTGTGCTATAATAGACTCACATACCTGATATCATTTAATCAACTTTAATCCTCATAATAATTTTGTAAAATGTTATTATTATTCCTCCTTATGAGTGAGATACCTGAAGATACTTCATGGTCAAGGTTTACATAAATTATGAATGGAAAGGCAAAAATTTACACTCCCAGATATCTACTTCAAAACTCTTGCTTTTACCATCACACTTGAGCTCAATCAATTTGGTTTATTAACAATTATATAAACCCTCTTATTTTATTAGTCATTTATTGCCAGAGTTTTTTTAATATCTGACTTTAAGGATCTGACTTTAGGCTGAGTGCTGTGGCTTATATCTATAATGCCAGGACTTTGAGAGTCTGAAGCAGGAGGATTGCTTGAGTCCAGGAGTTTGACACCAGCCTGGGCAAAAAAGAAAAACCCCAGACTCTAAAAAAAATAAAAATAAAATAAAAATATAAATAAATGAAATTAACTGGGCTTGGTGGCACACGCCCGTAGTCCCAGCTACTCAGAAGACTGAGACGGAAAGATCATTTGAGTCCAGGAGACAGGCTGTGGTGAGCCGTGCTTGTGCCACTGCACTCCAGCCTGGGTGATAGAGGGAGAGCCCAACTCAAAAAAGGAAAAAAAGAGAGAAAGAAAGGGAGGGAGGGAGGAAGGAAAGAAAATACCCTCCTCTTTGACCCATTTTTCATTATGGCACAATTCAGAACTTTCTGTGCAATGCACTGACTCATCACATATATCAAATTTAGGAGTTTCAATTTTTTGAAATTTCTTTACAGGTTAAGGATAGGAAGATAAAGAAATGGTTATAGGAGTTCATGACTGAATCAGAGTTAATGAGCAATCTTTGGAAAGTTCGCCATTTGGTAAACTCTGTCTCAGCTCTCTAAGAATATGTATTCTTTGCAAGAAATAAAAACTGCAAAAATACAAGTGTCCATTTACTAGCTGGAGCCCCCAGGAAATCCTGAGCTTAGAAAGACTCAAAGTCTCTAGTCCAACCTTGCATACTTTCTCCTCCTACTTAAAATCTTTCTATTTTGAACCACAAAAGAGAACAACCAAATGTGAAGGAGGATTATATTGTCACAACTCTTTCACCTTTTGCCTACTCTAATTATGTGGTCTGATAGAGGCAATTAGCACGATGCCATCAAAATATATAAAATAAATTCTAGAAGTACAAATCATTCCCGGAATCTAGCTCATACTGGTGGAGTCACAATAAATTCTTTATTAACATCACGAGAACACGGGCTGGGAAAGAACCTAAATGGCATTTCATATACCACTGAGGACATTTGCATTTCCAAAACATCACAGCAAAATAATTTTCCACCCCAGATTTGAGAATCCTTCAGATCACCTTGGTACAAATGGCAGGTTGTGGTGACAGAAGTAAGCAAAACACTATTTATTTTCAGTGTGGACCATATTTCTCAATTGGAGTGTGACTTTTTTTGTAGAACTGCTGAAAGGTTGCTTAATTTCCTTCTTCTACTCATCTGTAATTAGCAGACCCCCCTTGGCAGCAGTAGCACACTGATACAAGCAGAAGAGTGCTTATTTATTCCACAGAAACCATTGAAAGTAGTTGTTTATAGGCAGAAACTGTGTTGGAGGGAACTAAGAGAAACCTGAGTTTTTAATTTTAAATGAAATCTCCTTTTATCTCCTACCTGAGCTATTAGGTGCAGGCAGGTAGTGCCTGGTGATCAGATGAAAGGAGAGAAGTTAAGGTCTATAAGCCAAGGTATCAGGACAAAGAAGGCTGGTATTGTCCTCAAGCATCTTCCTCCTGTCCTTCCTGTGCTTCAGCTACACTGGCTTTGCATCAATTCCTCTCACATGGGAAGCGGCTTGCTCTCTCCCGCCCAGTGTCTTTGGACCTGGGATTCCCACTGCTGGAAAGGTTTTTCCTCTATCTCTCCAGCAGTCTAATTCCACTTATCCCTTTGATTCCTTCAGAACTATAAGTAGAGGCTCTTTTAGACTTCCCATATTGTGATGTTTATAGTAATGTGGTTTGTATCGGCCTTCTCCGTTAAACAATGGGGTGCACCAGAATACAAACAAGATCTATTTGTTCGTCATTGACTTCCCCAGTTCCTAGCACAAGGCCCAGCATATTACAGACTCCCAACAAACACCAGCTGGATGAATGAATAAATAAATGGAATATGTTAAAATAGGTAAAATCTCTCCAGATATTTCCCATTACCTCCTGTCACCCTGAATCCCTTTCCCTCTCAAACATTTCTTTCTCATAATGCATGGTGCTGTACTTAATTGAAATATTTTGACTTCAATTAAGAATTACATAAACATTAGAAAATCCAGAGAAGAAAATCAATAATAATTGAAAATGGTTCGATCACTTTAAATAAAAAATTATTAACATATGTGTGTACACTTTTAAAAATAAACAAACAGGCACAACACAAGAATTGTATTAAATATACAATTTTATATATTTTTAATAAATTTAATAATAGTCACAAGCACCTTTTCAAGTCAGCATGGATTCACATCATTATTGGTAATGACTGAATAGTATTTCATTATAAGGAACTAATTTAGTCACTCTTCTTTTTGTTGAATTTTGAGATTTATAAAATGGAATTATCCACATATAATGGAATATTATGCAACAATTAGAAATACCCCCATTGTTGACATTTAGGTTTTATGTAATTTATAGATCATTACACTTAAACAAAAAAGAAATGTTATGGGCACATAATTCTTGGGGGATCATGATGGCAATCACCCACTGGTGTTTAGTGTGAATTAGTGTGTTGACTCACTCACTCAATACTACCTAGATAAGAGTTACTTCACGTTTGAATTGGGAGACTGATGAGGCCGGGGGGTTGCAAAATAGTGGAGGAGAGAAGGCTGTAGTCATTTGGAGGGTTGCTGATTTAAGAAAAATATATTTACACCATGTGTTTTTATGTGGGTCTTGCAGAACAGGTGCAAAAATGAGCCATAAACTTTCTCTGCCTCGCAATTCTCATAGGACAGAATTAGAAAAAGTGAAATCAGAATAATGTTTACATATGTGAACTGAGAAGATAATTATAGCAACATTACAAAGTAGGTATGCCATGTTTTATCATCTCCATTATAAAGATAAATTTACTGAGGTTCAAAAAATCTAGCTAGTGACCGGAAGTGAAACCCCAGATTTTTTTTTACTGCAAATATAGAGTATACACACTTCTTTTAATATATTTGTCTCAAAACTTTTATAAAGTTTTCTGACAACCTCAAAAGATTTGAAACAGAAAGATTCTGAGATTTAAACAATTACATTTGGCATCTAAAAAATAAAAAAAGGGAGTGACTTCAGCAAAATTAAGAAGGCAGGAAAGGGGATGAAATTTTTGCAGAGTTTAAGTCTAATCTCTCTCTGACTCAGAACTAATTCTGATGCCATTTGCACATGTTTTTCCTGCTTTCATCTATATTCAAAACCAAACTCATCATGGTTTATTCTCACCAGGTCATCCTCCAGACTTCTTGGTATCTGATGGTAACACCATCCTCCTTCTCCCTGCCTCCCAGATTTTCTTCGTCTTTGTGGTTTGTCATGGCATAATTAAATTCAAATAGACAAATGGCTATTTAGTGACCCTTGTAAACCAAACATTGTGCTCGGCCTCTGATCTTCAGTATTGTATAGGCTGGCAAGCCAAGGTCAGGAGTTGGGTAGCTCTATGTCACTTCTCTGGTACTCAGATTTCCCACAATGTTTAATTGATCAGAAACCTGGGTTTAGGCCAGAGTGGTGACAATAGTGAAAATGAAGGCAAGATGAAATAGACATTTGGATAAAAGCATTTATGGCACCCAGTGAATAATCAGACATATATTCAAGTACAGAAAAAAGGAGGCAATCAAAACTGACACTGAGGTATTGAATTTAGAAGACAGGGAGAATGATGACGGCATTAC
Source organism: Carlito syrichta (assembly GCF_000164805.1). Taxonomy (NCBI): domain Eukaryota; kingdom Metazoa; phylum Chordata; class Mammalia; order Primates; family Tarsiidae; genus Carlito; species Carlito syrichta. Next base: position 298,100 of record NW_007184600.1, read on the forward strand.
TGTCAGATACCAAGAAGTCTGGATGAGGTATCTGGAGGGGAAGCTGGTACAAAAGAATCATAATAAGTATGATTTTCAGCTGATGTGAAAACAGGGTAAAAACACACACATGAAAATGGTCATCTGAGAGAGGCCATCATTCAGGAGAGGGAACTGATAGGAAGACACTTTTGAGGATTATTTACATAGAGACTATAACCAAAGATAGGGAGATTTGCTGACTTCTGGGGGAAGAGAATTGAAGATTGAATCTTAAAAATGTCTATATTATGAAGTCATGTGGAAAAAATAGGGTCAGGAAGCAAGGGGCCAGATATTTCTGAGAAATAGGATAAGTCACTAAGAGAAAGTTTGAAGAGGAGGGGTTTATGGACTGAATGTTTAAGTTCGTACAAAATGTGTCATCCTCGTGAATAGGATTAGTGCCCTTAAAAAACAGACCCCAGGGAGCTCTCTAACTAACTTTATATCAAGTGAGAATACAATAAGAAGTTGGCAATCTGCAACTCTGAAGAGGGCCCTCACCAGAACCCAACCATGCTGGACCCCTAATCTTAAACTTCCAGCTTCCAGAACCGTAAGAAAATTTCTGTTTTTTATAAACCACTCAGTCAATGGTGGCTATAGCCCAGTGGACTGAGAAAGAAGGGATATTTTTTAGTTTCAAAAGCTATCAAGACATCTTTAAATTTGCTGATTAAGAGGCAATTGCTGATCTTGAAGAGATAAATTTCAATTAAGCATTGCATAAGAAAACAGAGGTAGGGAGGCGGTGGTGAATCAGTGGTGAGAACATGGAGGCAGCAAGTGTAGATGGTCTTGTATGGAAAATAAGTTGTGAATTTAAGGTAGTTACTAAAAGTGTTCAAGTGTCAAAAATTAACTTTAGTAGAGAAAACTCCAACAGTACATCAACTTTTTTTGGCAGACCTGATGTGCACAATGGAGAAGAAAAAAATTAGCTTACATCTCCTTATTCATACTGAAAGTACCTTTAATATCAGTGTTTATTTCATTGAAACTAGGATGCTATCCAAGTAAGTTACACTGTTATTTTACATAAAAAGGAAAAAAATCTGCCAATTAAACTATGACCCATGTCAATTCTAAGCTATACCACGATTTCAAAATTGCTAAACACATACACACATTTTGGAATGGATTAAATGTTTAGGGTTTACAACTTTTTTCTTCAGTGAATGTTGGTTTAAGTCATTAATAGGGATATATTCTTTATACAGTAATCTATGCATCCTTGTACATGATATAGTTACAGAAACATGTAGATTTTGACAGTACTTGTCCACAGATCTTGTTTTAATAACACAGTAGGCATTTAAGGTTGCTGAGCTCAAGAGTGCAGGAACATTAGCCTATAAAATTTCTTAAGAAACTTCAACTTCTGAGTTTTCTACATGGCCCTATTTTGGCAAATAATTTACTTCCCTCCTGGCAAAATTGCAGAGCCTTATGTTTATGCTGAAGCAGCAGTTATACCCACTTTATAGAACACTGGCCACCTGAAAAACATCCCCAAAGAAAATAAGGACTCCTACAGACTACCAAGGATCTTTCTAATCTTACTTATAAAAACTGTAATTACACACTGCAGAGAAACCAACTACACGTGGGTCCTTTGGCAGTTTTCCAGAGATGAAGGTGGTTTCCCCCTGCATTCAACCTTGAAGTATATTTCCTCACAATAACTTCATGATTGATAATAGCTGGAGACAAATAAGCAGCTTAAACTCAAAAAGTAAAATGATTGCAGTGTTTATTCCATTTTTTATTTAAGGGAAAACTCTTCTCCACTTTATTCTTCTATTGGGTTGTTAGTCTTTTTGATAAAACCTGGAACTATCCCCTTCCTTCACTACTTTGGGCTTATAATTCACGCTGCAATAAAGCATATTGGTTAAGAGCAAGTATCTTAGTCCTGGGTTTGAATCCCACTCCTGATACTAGTGTTGTGTGACACTTGTCAAACTGCGTGAGCTTACTGAAGTGATGGAGGCTTTTGAACCCCTTCTCAACTACATGAGGTGTATTGCTGGACAGGCATAGGTACATGTCATCATTGTTAATCATTTTTATCCACATGAACTGTTGAAGAACATCTCAATATATTCATATTGTTCAGGCTTCATCTTTGTAGTTCTAGCTATATTTTCCTTTCATTTTCTAATTGGACCACATTTTTTATCCTTTGGAAGGATTCTAACATACTATTTCCCATTTAGTTCTCTTTATTTTTCCACGTTCTCTCTTCCATAGAGTCTTAGATCTAGTGCATATAAGTATCAGTAGTCAATAATACTATTTTTTTGTCATGCATTTATCAACAAAAATGTATTCAGTTCCACTATGTACCAGGATTGTAAAAAGCTATGCAAATATAGAGAAAAATATGATACAGTCTTCATGTTTCATAAGTTTAAGTGAGACAAACAATTATAAGCAAAATAAGCACTAAGGAGGATTTAGCTCATATGGCATTGAAAGGGTAAATAAGGTAATGAATGAAAATGACCATCACATTTAGCAAGATGGACACTCAATTGCAGTGGACTGGGAAAAACTGGAAGTTAGAGTTCAGACAAATTTTTCAAAGCATTTTGCTATAAAGGGAAAAAAGAGATATGGGATCCTGGTTATAGGAAGTTTTCAGTTAGACTGTTTTTTTCAGATGGGATAATATAGGATGGCATATTTATACACCAATAAGTATAATCCAGTAGAGACTTATACATTGAGCATAAGGAGAAAAGGGAAATAACTGCATGAGGACAATGAGCAAATGGAACAGAGGGAGGGACAGCAGTACACAGGGGGATGATTTGGGTCTAGTTAAGAACAAGGTGTCATCCAGCTGGGTTAATGCAGTTGGGTCAATAGATTTTGTGGTAGAAAGATATTGTAGTTTTTATTGTATAAATGCTGTTTTTAAATAAAACAACAAATAGAATCACTGAGAGCAAAAAGGAGACAGATGGAGTGAATGTTTAAGAAGATAAGAAAGAGTTTGATTAATGCTGTGTAGTGCAATATCTGGTCAGTGTGGAGGTCCACTGAAACTTTATATTTGTATATTTTTCTCAAGCCATATCCCACAGCTTCAATTTAGGGTGCTAATAGATGGAGAGTTAGGATGGGGTTTGCCAGGCAAGTCAACAGAAAGAGGAGTTGAAGATATGAACAAGGACCCAGGATCATAGAAGTGAGGAATTGATGGAGGCTTTTGAACCTCTGCAAGGGGTTTGCAGATTGTTAGTGTGATAATTAGTGTGATATAGAAATATGGGAGGTGACTGTGAGAACAAGAGATTTGGGAAAATGCACTCATTGATAACAAGTTCTAGAATGTTCAAAAGAATGAGTGGCTGAAGTCAGGTGGAAGAGAAGATTACTACATGTACATAGGCAAGAATGTGAGAGAATGGAATTTGGGGCAGATAATTCACTTGAATTTTGAAATCAACAAAAAAATAGTGACAGCAGTAGCTAGAGAAGCACAGAAGTCAGCAAGCAAACATACTCAGGAAATAAGGAGACATGGAAATATTTAGCAGACAACAATGATGACCAAGATGTACTATTTTGTTGGAATGTGCTTAAAAAAACTGAGTGTTTTGAATTAAAAGAATTATCTTAGAAACAGTAGTGAGAGGAAAAGAGAATGACAATCTAGCCTCTAGGCCCTACTATAGGTACAATGGAGAAGGAAAAGGAGTTTTCCTTTTAAGGGAGAGTGGGAAACCTGGGTCATCAGAAGCCAATATTTTAAATTAAGGTCAGAAGATGAAAGAAACAGTAAGAGAAAATACTGAAGATTAGGAATTTTGGTAATGACGGTTTGCATGTTTCAGAAGATATATAGAAAATTTGGGGAGGGAATGAAGAATTGGAAATAAATGAAAGATTATGCCATATTAAGAAATGCAATAGGTTACAAGGATAAACTCTGGTTATTTAAAGATTCTGGAGTGCTTGGATTTTTGGTGGCTACAAAGCAAAATGGGAGTACAAGCATACTGAGATTCATCCTTGTGGTATTTTGGTAGAAGAAGAATTAGCAGTGGAAGCAGAGGTGGTGTGGAGAGATGCTGATTTTGATTGTGGAGGAAGGGGAGTGTTTTGGTTATACACAATGCTTAGTAGGCTTTCAAAATCCTAAAGGGATCTCATAATTTAAAGAGAGAAAGTCTTTTTCAGAACCAAAGAGAATTCTTTGAGCCTTTCTTAAATCCAAGAGAGTGAAAGATGTCAAAAAAAGGGAGGTTGGAAGTCAGCCAAGATGATGAAGTTGGGGAGAGCAGAGGAATGGATTGGTGTGGCTCACCTTGAGTCACTGCCTGGAGTATACTTTGGGGCTGAAAGAATCCCTTCCAAGAGAGGGCTGGGGAGTAGATGTTGGCCTAATGCAACAGTAGAATTAATCTTTTAGTAAAGCATGTTTAGGATTATAGCAGTCGATCACTCACAAGAGTGAAGAAACAATTAATCTCCCAAATTCAGCAACACATTCTAAATTCACCATAAGGATGATGAGTGCTGATGGGGTGTTTATGATCATGGGTTAATATCTCTAACATATATAGTCATAACAACAAATGAATTTGAAATGAATCTGATGATAAATTCTATTTACATGTCTGATACTTCCTAGTAAAAAAAAAGAAAAAACAAACTATGGGCTCATTTGAGGGATACACTTGCTTTGTAATTAAAGATGATAACTGGGTCCCTTTATGAGTCCATGTGGAATAATACATCATCTAGTATTATCTTTATGTTCTTACCTCTTTTCAGGAAGCACTGTTTTCTAGATTCTTTTCATAACCTCACTGATAATCACAAAAGTGATAAAATTATTGGAAAACATGAAAATAGAAAATATCATTTATTTGGCATGATTAAAGGATAAATATTTCTAAATTAAGTACTATTTTAGATATTTTAACCAGCTCCCTGGTGAATCCAAAATTATATTTTTTAAAAAATATGATTTTGGTGAAATTCTTCAAAATTGTTTTGTTTCCTTACACAGGTAAGAATAACATAATTTAATCTTGTATTGATTACTTAGATGGGGCAAACTAGAGTCATGGCCAAGAACTATGTGACCAAGATATTTAACTTCTCTAAACTTTTCTTTCCTTCTCTGTAAAATGTATCAATATTAACTTCTCAGGGTCCTTATGTGAGTTAAATGAGATATTGCATAGAGAGAGCTTAGCATCAATTCTGGCATATAGTACACAATCAAGGGTATCTACCATTATTCATCCCCTCATCAGATCAGCATTTTAATCTTTGTTATCAAAAATTTTCTACACTTAAATCAAATAATGCCATCATGGCTACATGTCCATGGACACAATGACCTTAAATTATTGAGGTTTTGAATTATGAGCTTATGTTTTTTAATGCCATAACTTTTTGCTGTGGTATGTGTTTTCACATTTACATGAATTCTTTTCTTCAGTCACTGGATTTTCTGCTTCTAATGTGCTCTGGTATAAGAAAATTGGTACCTGGATTTACAAAATTGGTTTGGAATGAGAGCCAGAAGGGCTCTTTTATAACCAAAGGTATGGATTTTAGGGTATGAAATTGATAACATTCATATTGGTTATTGGAAAAGTTTTTTGAAAATTTGGTTTAACTCGGCTTCAGTTCTCAAATATGTATCAGGCATCCATTACACACACTTTAGATCAGTGTCATTGCCATTTATTCAATGACCAAATGTCTTAGAGAATAAAATTATGTTCCCGTGTTTCCACTTCTAGATATTAACCCAACGGAAATGAAAGTATAATGCCCACACAATGACTTGTAGACAAATATTTGTAGCAGTTTTATGTGCAAAAGACAAGCTCAGAAACAACTCAAATGCCCATTATCAGGTGAACGATAAACACACTGTGGTATATCCTCACAGTGAAATACTATTCAGCAATAAATAAGTAAATGATCAATCAACCAACCAACTAGTAGAAGTAGCAAATTATTGACCTATGCAGCATCATGGACAGATCTCAAAATTATTACCCTGAGTACAAGCCAGATGTCTTCTCCTTCAAAAACAAATCATAATGCTACTTTTATATAACCCTAGAGAATTTAAATTAACATATAGTGAGTAAGGGATAAAAAGTAGGAGGGATTGTATAGAGGCAAGAGAAAACTTGGAGATAATATCATATTTGATATTATAATTATGATGACGATTTTATGGGTGTATTTGTAATGGGGGTGCCAAAAATGTGTACACATTTTAAGAAATGCTATCTATGTATTACTTTTTGAAGTCAAATTAAATTAAGACAGCAACGTGTAGTATGATGTTCACTCAACCGTGCTTTTGCAATTTTCTTTGTCCTCCTTGTCACATGATGACGTGAGCATTCATTTGATTAGTGCCATCTTTTGAACAAATGTCATACTTAAAGTGTACATACATTATTTTTGACAACTCTGTATGTAAAGAATCATCAAATCATTTACTTAAATATGTGGATGTATTATATTCAAATTTTACTTTAGTAAAGTTATTTTAAAGTGTCCTTCTGTTATTTCTTAATCACCTTCTTCCAAATCAAATAGGTGAGCTCCTATCTCCCATTCTATGTCATATCATAAAGGTATATGCTTTACCTTTATAAAATGCATCCAATTTTGTTTTATTTTTAGTGGCATACCTTGTTGTTTAGTGTCCTCCTTCCTCTATAAAGAGTCAACGCCAAGTAAGCAAAGACTATGTCCCTCTTGTTCATCATATTTCTTCAACACTTAGCATACCGAGTGAACAGATGAAACACTGATGGTCTCACTTGTGCTAGTAAATATCGGGGAGTGAATCTTGTTGCTTGTCAAGTTAGGGCCTCTAGGGACATGGCAGTAGGAGATAGGTCAATGGTAGGTATGAGGAAAGGTGTTCCCTACCGTGCTCTAGTTTGCAGATGAAAGAAGGGAGGGAAAGCAGGAGTGGGAATGAACTAGGTCTGCATCAATTACTGTAGCTTGGGACACACAGAGACCGATAAAACAGATCTACGCAAAGGTGCAATACAATTTTAAAATATCTTATGTAAGATGTACTGCTTATGGGATACCAAAGAACAAAGCTCACATTTTTGTATTGGTGTTGGGAATGCAAGTACAGAGGGAGAGTTTGTGCACATGTCAGATGCAGCCCTCAGGGAAGAACCCTTCAGGAATGAAGCGTTGCCGCAAATCACACTGGGCTTCTGCTGCCACTGAGCAATGCTCTGAGCTCCCTGCCCTCAGTAGTTGGCAGGTTAGATACCTTAATCAAGAATGGGAAGCTCTGAGTCCTGGGAGAAATTTCTGCAGCAGAGAGATTAATTTTAACTAAATGGAAACACCTCATGAAATAAAAGCAAGAGTGAGCCTTTATGGAACATTTTAGGTTTGTGCTTAGTGGCAATCCCAAAATGTAACACCAGAGTCAAAAGGTAATCTTAAAAGATGCTCCTAAGGTTATCTCAGGCCTTGAAAGACTTACCAAAGAAAGTGAAATTTTTAGTGGCCAAATCCTTATACTATACCTATACTTATAAATAGGTTAGAGAGTCATCTAGCTATTATTAGACATTCAGTTTGATACAAACGATGTTATTCTTAGAAACATTTTTGTAAACTGTCATTTCATGTTGTTTTAATTGCAGCTATATTTACTTAGTCTGTGTGCTTATTACTATGGGGTTATAAATTGTAATTTAAAATATAATCAATGTCTGTCTTCAAAGATTAACCTCTCCCTTCAAATTGCCTTTCCTAGATTCTGTGCTACTTGAACGAGACATAGTAACATACTAACATTATATGAAAGTCATTCTGCAATTAAACACTCAAATGTGAGATATGAACACTTTTTCCTGTGTTTAGAGAGGAGAGAGATTCATGTGAGCAGTACTGAGCAGGTAAGTACACAGAAGAGATGGGCTTTAGGTGTACCCTTGAAGGATGCTTAGAATTGAGGAAGTGAGATCAGATAGAGGAAGGGCATCCACATGGAAGAATAGGAGAAAGAATATTAAAGAGATGCCACAATAAGTACTCAGGTTTCCTTCTTGTACAAAAAGAAAAAAAATTCTCATGGTATTTGAGTTTGTCAAAGTCTTAAAGAAAAATATCTGAGTGTAGCAGAACTTCTCCATAGTGATGTAATTCTCTAATCTGAAATTATTAGAAACCACCTCTGAGCAGAGGGGGAGCGTGACAGGCGGCACACCCTTACCTTTCCCCACAAGTACTCATTGTAGAACATTATTTATAGATTAATGGTCTTTTTGACTCTGGACCTAAGACTTGGCCCCAGTATCTTTCCCAACACAGTACAATGCATGAGAGTTGGCTCATAAGGCAAAATCCATTTTCCATTTCTGCCTTCAGGGATCACTTTCCCTTTTGAATTGCTTGGGAATGTGATGGTCCATGGCATAGGCCAGGTTTTTTTTCTCTTTCTGAATTTATTGTTAAATCTTTAAACTTTTGTACTAAGACATCCTCTAGTAGAACACTAGCTTTCCAAATGGAATTTATCTTTACTAATGATCTAAGAATTAACTTGGGATAGGGCTTGTACAATATTTCCCTTCCTTGTGTTTAAAGCAATCCATGCCACGCAGTGTATTTTAGAAATGTCACCACACACATGCAGTAATGAACTTTCTCCACAATTTCAATGGTCAAATTCTTCAGGAAAAGAATGCCATCCTATTTTTAAATAATGATGTTATATACAGTTTCAGGTTTTGTTTTATTTTAATATTAACTACAGGGAGACAAGTAGAAGGTATAATTTATATGAACAAAATATCAATTTGTCTAGTGCCACAATACTGGAAGTGAAGTAAATAACTTTAACATGCATTTATCATTTTATAGGTTTGAGGCAAGGTTATATCTAATTTTGCGTACTTTCTAATAGAATCACTACACCAACCTTGTGAGGGAGATATTAACAACATTTTATCAATGAAGAGACTGAAGCTCAGCAAAGTGAAAAATAACAAAATATTCATATAAACTTGAATCATCTGTCTGCAATCTTAATACATCTACTACATTTTATTGCCTCTTTTTTATAATCATATTATTAATTATAAAGACATCTATTAGGTACTTACTACATGTCATCTTCTCTACTAAGTGCTTTACATATATTATCTCATTTCCATTATAATGTTCCCATGAAGAAATATCTTTGGCTAAATTTCACAGATGTGGAAAAAGAGGTTGCTCATGTTCATCTAGATAGTAAGTCATGACTTGAATTCTGTGTTTAGAATCAAAGTATTTTATCAGTATGCTTTGTTGCCTCTTCCAGGGTGGTAAAATCCTAAAAGTGGATTTAGTTACAGGAGTTTAGACCTTATGTAAGTGATATGTATGTGATAAGGTGAGGGGGAACCCACTCTTTGGAGAAATCATAGAGTAAGCATGTAGGGAAACCTTATTAGAAGTCAGTTACAGAATAAGTTCTAATGACTGTTGGCAATGAAGTGACTATAGTTGATAATATATTACACTTTTTAGCATAGCTAAAAGAAAGGGTTTGAAATGTACCCAACACATAGGTATGATAAATGATTGGGGGATGAATACCCTCAATACCCTGACTTGGTAATTACATTTAATGCATGTACCCCATCAATAAGAAAAAATGCACTGAATCAAAAAATAAAAAGTAGTTGCAGAAAAGAATTCAAGTTTAATGCTTTCAATATATTATCACCATCCTCATGTAGGACACTCCAGTTTTTACTTAATATTTTTACTCTTAATTAATAATTACAAGAGCAATTATGAATTGCTTTTCATATGTGCTTGAAATCATGTCTGTCACCTCAAATAAATTATCTCATTTAATCCTCACAACCACCTTATTTGGTTTATGATTTCTTCATGTCAGTCAAGAGAGCAGTCTACAAATTCCAAAGAATTCCAACAGGCTCTCGCATACCTGCTTAACAGGGAATTACACAGGTTCGCTCCACAAATGCCTTGGAAGCTAATCATGTCTTCCTTTTGTATGAACTCCAAAGTCCCAAGATTACTCAGTGATTACCTGTTGAGATGAAATGCATGGTTTTGATACAAATGTGGAAAATGCACTATGAAAAGAAACTCAGCATACTTTGCTTGTTATAAGAAATAAGAAGGTTTCCTTGACAGCATGAGTGGATGAAAGATCAAACAAATATTTAGGTTGCTACCTAGGATCAGAATTGGGGTGATAAAAAAAACCAAAGCATATGTTTTAGAAGGGGTTAAAATATCACAAAGTTCTTTATGTTTATCAAGAGATGGTAAGTAGTTCAGCAAAATGCTTTCTTGCCTTCCTTGGTTTAAAGCTATTAGATGTTGGCTTGTCAGGGCTGCATTTCTCAATACCCCCTGCATCTAGACCTTGCCATTGATTGTGAACCAAGGTAAAGAATGTCACTTGCAGGTTAAGGTGATTTAAAACATCATGACTTTGACATCCTACTTTCTGCTATATTCAAAACTATATTCAGCTATATTCCAAAATGAAAATAAAAATAAAAAAACCTCTGAGGCCCTTCCTAGGAAAAGACATAGCCAGGAGAGGAAAAAAATCTGGGTCCCTAAGTAACTTCATGGAGAAAAGCCTTCAGCAAATCAGAAACACTATGTTCTGTTATTATATGAACAAGAAATAAACTTTTTTTTCATATTCAGTCACTAAAATATATGGAATTGTTGTTGCAATAGCTTGTAGTATTCTCACTAATATAATGTAGAAATGTGAATCTTCTTTATTTCATTAAGAACAGATGTTGTATTGTGCAGTCAATTATCCATTGTCATTGGAATTTTGCTTCATGACTACATTAGGGAAATCCACAGAGAAACATAAAACCTCATTTCAACCATGAGGATGTTGGTAACAAAGTAATATGGCCAGGAAAGTCATATGGTACCATTAATTCAATTTTTCATGCTCACGCACACTCTGTATTTTTAGCTAAGATAGAGTAATAAGGATTGTGTTTACCCTCTTACCTGAAACACTCAAAAGAAAAACAAGCATATGAAGCAAAATTTTAAAAGACATTAGGCAATGAAGGCAGTTTTCCCCTGAAAGATGGGAAACAAAAGAGGTGAACCCTATGGTTATCCCAGCTTACTGTATTGATAGAGTTTTTTGGCCAAAAAACAGGAAGGGAAGTAAGGCAAAGTCCAGAAAGTCTCCTCAGGATGAAGTCATGGTTAAGAGGTTGGAAAGAGCAATACAGCTAGAGTTCATTGGACAGGATATCAGAAAAAAAGAGAGCTGGGAAAAAGAGGGTTCCAGAGATGTGCAAGGGGATTCCTTATAGCATTTTGCAGAATACAAATTGGTGTATGCATGTAAAGTAACTATCAGAGAGCAGAAAAAGGAAAGTTAAAAAAGTTTAGAGGTAACAGCCAGAAGCATAGCACTGTGAAATAATGCCAATTCCCACTAGCCAGACGGGAAAACCTCATAAATCATGGGACATTAAACAGAGGACCCAAAATGGTCTGGTCTAGGTTGTGGGGAATAGCCTTAGACTAAGTATGATTCTGGACCTTATCAGCAACTCTTAAAAGAATACCAGAAAGAATAAAACTATTTCCAAGTAACATCACAGCATCACAAAACAAGGCCCAGGAATATTTAAAATCCGAGAAAACAGAAAACAAATAGTAACAGAATAGTGTTAAACCTAACAACGTCAATAACAACTAGTAAAAAAAAAAAGTTAAGTGGTTTATTAACACCAGGCAAAGTGGATTTCGGAGCACAGAATAATACCAGGGACAAAGAAAATGATTTTATAGTGGTTTATCAAGAGGACATAATAGTCCTCAATGTCTATACAAACAACAGAGCAACATAATACATAATAGAAGAGTAGATAGAAAAGTTTGTAAAAGTATACTGGATTTTTGCAACATTATAATCTAACTTGACCTAATTGACATTTATAGAACACTCTACACACTACACACACACACACACACACACACACACACACACACACACACACACACA